>NW_024061386.1:255000-482500 GCF_016432855.1 Salvelinus namaycush | reverse complement strand
CAAGACATGTTTTTCAAATGTGGTTTGAACTGTGTGACCTGGTAACATCTATATGAAAGTCCAGCAATTGGCGTGGGATAGGTGGGGCAGGTTTGAGACTGATCTAAGGAATTAATGAGGTTAATACACTTTATTTCTCAGCTGCCTCACCAATGTCTGTACGTGAATTAATAACTTTTAATTGCTAAATATTTCCAATAGATGGCAGCATAAGACCACGAAGCATCAGTTATAGGCTACAAGCAGAAATATGATAGACATAAAATAGCATTCAACCACAGACTATATGTCTCATAATTTTCTAAAATGGTCACTCATTACTTTACTGTTAGCTATATATCTTGTATTAGGGCTGTGTTGCTTTTGGGAGAGCAACAAATACTATAGCAGGTATTGAACCCCGGGTAAATAATCACTAGTCAGAGCCTCAACCTCAGTAAACATTCATTATAAAAAACATCTTAATATCTGATATTGCGAGTAAACAACCTCGGAATAGAAAAGACAAGAGTGCGTCTTCCAGCCCACCAATAAATTACATCATTCAAATATCCCGGTTAGTAAATTTACCTCAACATGTCCCTGGAGAAGGCAGAGTAACGACACCAGCCTTTTAGCGGGGCTGACAACGCTCGCGTCGCTAAATTAATTTCATTATTAAAAATGACACACTGCTCGCGCACGCTAACAAGCGTCTAGAAGTCAGTTCTATTTGTGACGCAGTTCGCGCTGGTTTATAGAAGCAGGTACCCACGTGCCATCTCCTCATTGGTTTATAGAAGCAGGTACCCACGTGGCATCTCCTCATTGGTTTATAGAAGCAGGTACCCACGTGCCATCTCCTCATTGGTTTATAGAAGCAGGTACCCACGTGCCATCTCCTCATTGGTTTATAGAAGCAGGTACCCACGTGCCATCTCCTCAGTGGTTTATAGAAGTAGGTACCTACGTACCATCTCCTCATTGGTTTATAGAAGCAGGTTCCCACGTGCCATCTCCTCATTGGTTTATAGAAGCAGGTACCCACATGCCATCTCCTCATTGGTTTATAGAAGCAGGTACCCACGTGCCATCTCCTCATTTAGCAAAAAAATATAAACATAACTTCTTTAATAAACAATAAAAGCTAATTTACAAACATTTCTGAAAATGGATATATAGCTTTTTGGAATGAAACTCTTCTTATATTTCCCCATCAGAGCTCAGAGTAGATGAGAGATGTAATGTTTGTTTCTGTTGTGTTGAAGCCCAATCAATCAGGAGAGACCAGCCTCCCCTGTACCCAGCTGTGTGTCTATGAAGAGTGACAAGTCTATGATGCAGCCAATAAACTTTAGAGAGGGAGACTTTTCTACTGAACAAAGGTAAGAAGAACTCATGGGTCATGGTCAGTGAGTTAAACAACACTGTCTCTAGTCATTTCTCCTCTCCCATTTTCCCATTTATTTTTGTTGATTTCATAATCCATAGGCTAATCCTTTTTTCCAATTTCATAGTCCTAAAACAATATTAAACAAACACAACATTCCCTCTGTGTGTGTGTGTGTGTGTGTGTGTGTGTGTACTCCCTGGATGAGGAGATGTAATCTCATGTTTTGTCCACAGAAACCAACAGGAGAGATCAGAGTCAGAGATTCTCCGTAGTCAGTCTTCCCAGAGTCATCAAACAGACCTGGGCTCCATATTCAGTGTATGTGGTCCTGTTATGTACATTTGTTTTTGTTTACCTCAATTAAAGTTGACCTGTCAATCATTCATTAATGTGTTGATGAGAAAGCATTTTGTCTCTTGCTTAACTTATTTATTTTATTTATTTCAGTTGCTTGAAGAGAAAATTATGACATTTGTGAAGAACGAGCTGAAGATGTTCAAGAGGATTCTTAGTCCAGAACTCCCAGAAGGCTTTGAGAGTCAGAAGCAGGATAAGGAAGTGGTGGATGCTGAAGATGAGAAGCAGGAGAGCAGTGCCAGAGAGGGGGCTCTGAAGATCACACTGCACATCCTGAGGAAAATGAACCAGAAGGAGCTTGCTGACACACTGGAGAAATGTAAGATCTGTCTGCCTCATGTTGAATGATGTTTTATAACATTTAAAAGCTGTAGCTAAAGTACAGCTAAAGTAGCTGTGTAATTCAATGATATTGTAGCAACACATACAGAGAGAATAATATTTAAATAAAAATAAAAATAATAAAATAATAAATTTAGAGAGAGAGAGAACATTAATAATACCATCAATAATACCAATAATAATATAATCAGTCACACCAGTCTGTAATGCATTATGAAAACATTTACACATTTATACAGTCAGTCAAAACTTCTTCAGGCTGCAGGGCGGTGCCGGTACACTTATGACAACATCCAGCTCAAGTGCAGGGCGCGAAATTCAAAAGATATTTTTCTTAAAATATTTAACTTTCACACATTAACAAGTCCAATACAGCATTTGAAAGATAAACATCTTGTGAATCCAGCCAACATGTTCGATTTTTAAAATGTTTACAGCGAAAACACCACGTATATTTATGTTAGCTCACCACCAAATACAAAAAAGGACAGACATTTTTCACAGCACAGGTAGCATGCACAAAGCCAACCTAACTAACCAAGATCCAACCAAACTAACCAAGAAACAACTTCATCAGATGACAGTCCTATAACATGTTACACAATAAATCTATGTTTTGTTCGAAAAATTTGCATATTTGAGGTATAAATCAGTTTTACATTGATGCTACCATCACAGCTAACGTCAGAAATAGCACCGAAGCAACCAGAGTAATTACAGACACCAACGTCAAATACCTAAATACTCATCATAAAACTTTTCTGAAAAATATATGGTGTATAGCAAATGAAAGACACAGATCTTGTGAATACAGCCAATATTTCACAATATAGCGTTATATTAGCTTACTACAATAGCTAACATACAACAGCATTGATTCAAGGCAAACGGTACCGATAGCACAGTTCGACAGATATATGAAATAGCATCCCAAAATGGGTCCTACTTTTGGTGGTCTTCCATCAGAATGTTGTACAAGGGGTCCTTTGTCCAGAACCGTCGTTGTTTGGAATAAGAACGACTTCTTTCCCTCTTGAATTAGCAAGCGCACTGGCCAAGTGGAGCGAAGCTCTCCTTCGTGAACAAAGGCACACAACGCAACACGCCTAACGTCCCGAATAAATTTCAATAATCTAATAAAACTATATTGAAAAAACATACTTTACGATGATATTGTAACATGTATCAAATAAAATCAAAGCCGGAGATAGTATTCGCCTATAACGACGGTTTTCCAGAAGGCGATTCCAGGTTCAACTTCGCGCTTTCGAAAATACAGGAAACGGCGGACCAGTCATTCCAAGAGGATTTATTCCACTTCAGAGCAAGATAATCCATTCATTTCTTCTCTCACTTCCGCTTGACATCTAGGGGAAGGTGTATGACGTGTATGTAAACCAATACGTGTCATGCCCATTTATAGGCAAGCCCTTGAACAGAGACCTCCGATTTCAGAAACTCACTTCCTGTCAGGAAGTGGGCTGCAGAAGGAGTTCTGTTTCACTCAGAGAAATAATTCAAACGGTTTTAGAAACTAGAGAGTGTTTTCTATCCAATAGTAATAATAATATGCATATTGTACGAGCAAGAATTGAGTACGAGGCCGTTTGAAATGGGCACCTTTTTCCAAGTTAGTCAATACGCCCCCTGCAGCCATAAGAAGTTTTAAGATAATAAATTATTATAATGTAAAACGTTATAACCGTCTTACAATACTGTAGGCATGAAAACAGACGTAATATTAATATCCTCTGTTATTTCTTCATTCAGATGAGCTTGCTGTGATTTGCCAACGTGAACTCAAATCTAATCTAAAGAAGAAGTTTCAATGTGTATTTGAGGGGATCGCTAAACAAGGAAACCCAACACTTCTCAATAAGATCTACACAGAGCTTTACATCACAGAGGGTGGAACAGGAGAGGTCAATGATGAACATGAGCTGAGACAGATTGAGACAACAACCAGGAAACAAGCAAGACCAGAGACTGCAATCAAATGTAACGACATCTTCAAACCCTTAACTGGACAAGACAAACGTATCAGAACTGTGCTGACAAAGGGAGTCGCTGGCATTGGAAAAACAGTCTCTGTGCAGAAGTTCATTCTGGATTGGGCTGAAGGAAAAGCAAATCAGGATGTCCAATTTGTATTTTCATTCCCTTTTCGGGAGCTGAATTTGATGAAAGAGGACAAACACACTTTCATTGAACTCCTCAATCACTTCTCAATGGAAACCAAACAATCAGGAATCTCCAACTACGACAAGTACAAAGTTCTGTTCATATTTGATGGTCTGGATGAGTGCCGACTGCCCCTAGACTTCCAGAAGAACAAGATCTGTTGGGACGTCACAGAGTCAACCTCAGTGGATGTTCTGCTGACAAATCTCATCAGGGGAAATCTGCTTCCCTCTGCTCTCATCTGGATAACTACCCGACCTGCAGCAGCCAATAAGATCCCTTCAGGGTGTGTTGACCAGGTGACAGAGGTACGAGGGTTCAATGACCCACAGAAGGAGGAGTACTTCAGGAAGAGATTCAGTGATGAGGACCTGGCCAGCAGAATCATCTCACACATAAAGACATCAAGGAGCCTCCACATCATGTGCCACATTCCAGTCTTCTGTTGGATTTCTGCAACAGTCCTTGAACACATGCTAAAACATAAGAGAGAAGAGATGCCCAAAACTCTGACTGAGATGTACACACACCTTGTGGTGTTTCATACCAAACAGAAGAATGAAAAGTATCTTGGGAAAGAAGAGACAGGTCCACACTTGAATAATGAGAGCATTCTGTCACTGGGAAAACTGGCTTTTCAACAGCTTGTGAATGGCAATCTGATTTTCTATGAAGAAGACCTGAAAGAGGCTGGCATTGATGTCAGTGAAGCCTCAGTGTACTCAGGACTGTGCACACAGATCTTTAAAGAGGAATGTGTGCTGTACCAGGACAAGGTGTACTGCTTTGTTCATCTGAGTATTCAGGAGTTTCTGGCTGCTGTATATGTGTTCCTCTCATTCATCAACAACAATGAGAATCTAATGGCCGAACCGCAATCAACGTCCAGGAACCTTTCTGCGCTGTTCAGAGACAAGTCTAAAGTTACTGTCTACAAGAGTGCTGTGGATAAAGCCTTACAAAGTGAGACGGGAAACCTGGACCTTTTCCTCCGCTTCCTTCTGGGCCTCTCACTGGAGTCCAATCAGAAGCACTTACAAGGTCTACTGACAAAGACAAGAAGCAGCTCAAAGACCCATGATAAAACAGTCAAGTACATCAAGGAGAAGATCAGGGAGAATCCCTCTCCAGAGAGGAGCATCAATCTGTTCCACTGTCTGAATGAACTGAATGACCATTCTCTAGTGGAGGAGATCCAAAGCTACCTGAGCTCAGGAAGTCTCTCAAAACCCAACCTGTCACCTGCACAGTGGTCAGCTCTGGTCTTTGTGTTGCTGACTTCAGAAAAGGAGCTGGATGTGTTTGACCTGAAGAAATACTCCAGATCAGAGGAAGGTCTTCTGAGGCTGCTGCCAGTGGTCAAAGACTCCAGAGCTGCTCTGTGAGTAAATAAAAATGACATATAAGAACTAATCATCAGGAAGAAATATTCAGTTTAGAGAATACATAATATGCATTAAAATGTGTATAATAGTATATTGAAAAACATACTGAATCAATGCATTGATGTTCACATTAGTATAACATTTTGACCATACAATTCTAGGAGACGGTAGATGAATCTTTATGTTGTTTGAGAGAATAAAACAAATGCATCTGCCATTGTCCTTCTACACTACTGGTGTTAAATTAACAGTGTGTTTGTGAAGTCATGATGATCTCTTTGTCAGGCTGTCAGGCTGTGGAGTCACAGAGGAAGGCTGTGCTTCTCTGGTCTCAGCTCTGAAGTCAAACCCCTCACACCTGAGAGAGCTGGACCTGAGTAACAATGACCTGAAGGATTCAGGAGTGAAGCTGCTCTCTGGTGGACTGGGGAATCCCCACTGTAAACTGGAGACTCTGAGGTCAGTATTCCTGTAGTTGGTCAACAAGTGATAACTGTTCACCAGATCCACGTGTGTTTACCAGGCACACATAGTCCACAGCATATGTGTTTGGACAGTGAAGCTTACAGTTTTAAATTTGGTGCTGTCCTCCAGCATTTTGGATTTGAGATAGAATGTTTCATATTAGGCGACAGTACACAATGTCACCTTTTATTTGAGGGAATTCATACATAAATTTTACCTTTTAGATATGAAGTGAATAATGATGAATAACAAAGTTATAGAGGCACAAATATCAGTATAAATGCTAATCTCCCCTGGTATTGGTAATAGTGAGAGGTTAGCATGTTTTGTTGTAGTCTGTTATTGGTAATGGTGAGAGGTTAGCATGTTTTGTTGTAGTCTCTGTTATTGGTAATGGTGAGAGGTTAGCATGTTTTGTTGTATCCTCTGTTATTGGTAATGGTGAGAGGTTAGCATGTTTTGATGTAGTCTCTGTTATTGGTAATGGTGAGAGGTTAGCATGTTTTGATGTAGTCTCTGTTATTGGTAATGGTGGGAGGTTAGCATGTTTTGTTGTAGCCTCTGTTATTGGTAATGGTGAGAGGTTAGCATGTTTTGTTGTAGTCTCTGTTATTGGTAATGGTGAGAGGTTAGCATGTTTTGTTGTAGTCTCTGTTATTGGTAATGGTGTGAGGTTAGCATGTTTTGTTGTAGCCTCTGTTATTGGTAATGGTGAGAGGTTAGCATGTTTTGTTGTAGCCCCTGTTATTGGTAATGGTGAGAGGTTAGCATGTTTTGTTGTAGCCTCTGTTGTTGGTAATGGTGAGAGGTTAGCATGTTTTGTTGTAGTCTCTGTTATTAGTAATGGTGATAGGTTAGCATGTTTTGTTGTAGTCTCTGTTATTGGTAATGGTGAGAGGTTAGCATGTTTTGTTGTAACCTCTGTAACTTTCTCATTCATTATTATTCATGATCTTTCATGATCTTTCTCAATGAGAAAAGCCTGGAGCTGTGTGTGTTTGTCTGTTTCTGTATGTGAGGTATTCTTCTGTGGGGTGTGTGAGACAGTAAGCAATGTTTTGGTGGATCAGTTTTATCCCTGGCATTTCATCAGGAAAACACAACCCAAAACACAACCAAAACAAACTGAAAATGCAACCAATGAGTTTGGGAACAAATACTTCATTTCATTTATTTTGATTATTTTGATACATTATAAGTAAATTTGTCAGAATAGTTATGACTCTTCAAATAGGGGGACTAGATACATAAAGTGCTTTCATTTCTAAATGGTGAAACAGATATGTATTAAAATACCCTGAAATAAAAGGTGACATTATATAATGTCACCTCATATGAAACATTTGATCTGAAATCCAAAATGTTGGAGTATTGAGCCACATTTAAAATGTTAGCTTCACTGTCAAAATAGATATGGTGTGGACTGTATACTCAATACAATCTAAATCTGATACCTCACTGTCTGTCTTTTGACTGATACTGCTTTTTAAACTGGTCTGGTCAGTCTACTCAAATATTTGTACTATACATTTTTCTCTCTACAAGCAACACTTTGATAATTTGTAATTTTCTAATAATGATACATTCATTTATTAATAGATATGGCAGGTTTCAGGTTTCAGGACACTGATGTATCGGAATATGTTGAAAAAATATACTGGCACTATTTTCATCACCAAAGAATACCAGTGTGATTTTAATATGATTTGACTCTTTGCAGGCTGTCAGGCTGTCTAGTCACAGAGGAAGGCTGTGCTTCTCTGGTCTCAGCTCTGAGGTCAAACCCCTCACACCTGAGAGAGCTGGACCTGAGCTACAATCACCCAGGAGACTCAGGAGTCAGACTGCTCTCTGCTGGACTGGAGGATCCACACTGCAGACTGGAGAAACTCAAGTATGTAGAGGGTTTATGTCCATGTTCATATCAGACATGTTTGACTTATCAGGCTAGTTAAGACAAACATTCTGACCACCACCTGGACAAAGTTATATGCTGTGTGTGTGTGTGTTTGTGTGTTTGTGTTTGTGTGTGTGTCCAGTAAGTGTGTGTGTCCAGTGTGTGTGTGTGTGTGTGTGTGTCCAGTAAGTGTGTGTGTCCAGTGTGTGTGTGTGTCCAGTAAGTGTGTGTGTGTCTGTGTGTGTGTGTGTGTGTGAATCCTGTGTGTGTGTGTCCAATGTGTAAGTGTGTGTGTGTGTGTGTGTGTCCTCTGTGTGTGTGTGTGTGTGTGTGTGTTCTATGTGTTTGTGTGTGTCCAGTGTGTCCAGTGTGTCTAATATACACACACACACACACGTCACACACATACATACTGGACACACACACATACTCAAAACACACACTGGTGACACACATACTGGACACATACACACAGACTGGACACACACACACACACACACACACACACACACACACACACACACACTGGACACACGCACACACACACACACTGGGCACACACACACACACATACTGGACACACACACATACTGGACACACACACACACACACACACACACACACACACACACACACACACACTGGACACACACACTGGATACACACACTGGACACAAACAGACAATTATTTTCACAAATGCTTGACCATGTGTGTGTGTGTCCAGTGTGTCTGTGTGTCTGTGTGTGTCCAGTCTGTTTGTGTGTGTGTGTGTCCAGTCTGTGTGTGTCCAGTGTGTGTGTGTGTGTGTGTGTGTGTGTGTGTGTGTGTGTGTGTGTGTGTGTGTGTGTGTAATTAATGGGAATAAGTGTGTGTTTTATTACCATACAGTTTAACATATGATCATTCAACAAGTCTCAAGTTACCTTAACTTCTCCTTTTGATACCTAGAAACATCTACATTAAATGAATTAGTGAAAAGTGAGTTAACATTCTAATGTGAATGATGATGATTTCTAATATTGTGTCTGGTTTCATCCATCAGATGTCTGTGATCTCACACTGGACCTAAACACAGTAAACAGACACCTCTCTCTGTCTGAGGAGAACAGAAAGGTGACATGGAGGACAGAGGAGCAGCCGTATCCTGATCACCCAGAGAGATTTGAGGACTGTAGACAGGTGCTGTGTAGAGAGGGTCTGACTGGGCGCTGTTACTGGGAGGTAGAGTGGAGTGGGGGAGGGGCTGATATAGGAGTGACATATAAAGGAATCAACAGGAGAGGAGGGGGTGATGACTGTAGGCTTGGATGGAATGACAAGTCCTGGAGTCTGGTCTGCACTGACAACAGTTACACTGCCTGGCACAATAATAAACCCACTACCATAGACGTCTCCTCCTCCAGCTCCCACAGAGTAGGAGTGTATCTGGACTGGCCAGCCGGCACTCTGTCCTTCTATAGAGCCTCCTCTGACACACTGACCCACCTGTACACCTTCACCTCCACATTCACTGAGCCCCTCTATCCAGGGTTTAGGCTTTGGTGGGATGGATCCTCAGTGTCCCTAAAATAATAGCCTGACACACACACACACACACACACACACACACACACACACACACACACACACACACACACACACACACACACACACACACACACACACACACACAGGATACACACACACAGGATACACACACACAGGACACACACATACAGGACACACACACATACAGGACACGCACACATACAGGACAAGCACACTGGATGGACACACACACACACACAGACTGGACACACACAGACTGGACTCACACACACACTGGACTCACACACACACACTGGACTCACACACACAGACTGGACAAACACAAACACACACACACACACACACACACTGGACAAACACACACACACACTGGACAAACACACACACACTGGACAAACACACACACACACACACACAGGACAATCACACACAAACACTGGACAAACACACACACACCGGTCAAAGACACACACACACACTGGACAAACACACACACACACACACACACACACACACACACACACACACACACACACACACACAATGGACAAAGACACACACACACACACTGGACAAACACACACACACAAACACTGGACAAACACACACACACACACCGGTCAAAGACACACACACACACTGGACAAACACACACACACACACACACTGGACAAACAAAAACACACACACACTGGACACACACACACACACACTGGACAAACACACACACACACACACACACACACACACACACACACACACACACACACACACACACACACACACACACACACACACACACACACACTGGACTCACTCACACCGGACACACACTGGACACACACACACACACACTCACGCTGGACACACACTGGACACACACACACACACTGGACACACACACACACACACTGGACAAACACACACACTGGACAAACACACACACACACTGAACAAACAAACACACACACACTGGACACACACACCTGCTGGACACACACTTGTTGGATACACCCACACACACACACACCTGTTGGATACACACACACACAATGGACACACACACACTCACACTGGACACACACTGGACACACACACACACACACACACACACACACACACACACTGGACAAACACACACACACACACACACACACAGTGGACTAACTCACACAGTGGACACACACACACACACACACACACACACACACACACACAGTGGACTAACACACACAGTGGACACACACACAGGACACACACACACTGGACAAACACACACACACACTGGACACACACACACACACACACACTGGACAAACACACACACACACACACACACACACACACACACACACACACACACACACACACACACACACACACACACACACACACTTGAGACACACACACTGGACGGACACACACACACACACACATACTTGAGACACACACACACTGGACGGACACACACTCACACACACACACAGGACACACACACATACAGGACACACACACATACAGGACACGCACACTGGATGGACACACACACACACAGACTGGACACACACAGACTGGACTCACACACACACACACACACACTGGACTCACACACACACACACACACACAGGACAAACACACACACACACACTGGGCAAAGACACACACACACTGGGCAAAGACACACACACACACACACACTGGACAAACACACACACACACACTGGACAAACACACACACACACACACACACACACACACACACACACACACACACACACACACACACACACACACACACACACTGGACAAAGACACACACACACACTGGACAAACACACACACACACACACACTGGGCAAAGACACACACACACACACTGGACACACACACACACACACACTGGGCAAAGACACACACACACACACTGGACAAACACACACAAACACTGGACAAACACACACACACACCGGTCAAAGACACACACACACACTGGACAAACACACACACACACACACACCGGGCAAAGACACACACACTCTGGACAAACACACACACACTGGACACACACACACACACACTGGACAAACACACACACACTCTGGACAAACACACACACACTGGACACACACACACACACACTGGACAAACACACACACACACACACACACACACACTGGACTCACTCACACCGGATACACACTGGACACACACACACACACACACTGGACTCACACACACTCACGCTGGACACACACTGGACACACACACACACACACACACTGGACACACACACACACACACACTGGACAAACACACACACTGGACAAACACACACACACACACACACACTGAACAAACAAACACACACACACTGGACACACACACCTGCTGGACACACACCCACACACACACACCTGTTGGATACACACACACACACACACTGGACTCACACACACACACACTGGACACACACACACTCACACTGGACACACACACACACACTGGACAAACAAAAACACACACACACTGGACACACACACACACACACACTGGACAAACACACACACACACACACACACACACACACACACACACACACACACACACACACACACACACACACACACACACACTGGACTCACTCACACCGGACACACACTGGACACACACACACACACACTCACGCTGGACACACACTGGACACACACACACACACTGGACACACACACACACACACTGGACAAACACACACACTGGACAAACACACACACACACTGAACAAACAAACACACACACACTGGACACACACACCTGCTGGACACACACTTGTTGGATACACCCACACACACACACACCTGTTGGATACACACACACACAATGGACACACACACACTCACACTGGACACACACTGGACACACACACACACACACACACACACACACACACACACTGGACAAACACACACACACACACACACACACACACACACACACACACACACACACACACACACACACACACAGTGGACTAACACACACAGTGGACACACACACACACACACACACACACAGTGGACTAACACACACAGTGGACACACACACAGGACACACACACACTGGACAAACATACACACACACTGGACACACACACACACACACACACTGGACAAACACACACACACACACACACACACACACACACACACACACACACACACACACACACACACACACACACACACACATACTTGAGACACACACACTGGACGGACACACACACACACACACACACATACTTGAGACACACACACACTGGACGGACACACACTCACACACACACACAGGACACACACACATACAGGACACACACACATACAGGACACGCACACTGGATGGACACACACACACACAGACTGGACACACACAGACTGGACTCACACACACACACACACACACTGGACTCACACACACACACACACACACAGGACAAACACACACACACACACTGGGCAAAGACACACACACACTGGGCAAAGACACACACACACACACACACTGGACAAACACACACACACACACTGGACAAACACACACACACACACACACACACACACACACACACACACACACACACACACACACACACACACACACACACACACACACTGGACAAAGACACACACACACACTGGACAAACACACACACACACACACACTGGGCAAAGACACACACACACACACTGGACACACACACACACACACACTGGGCAAAGACACACACACACACACTGGACAAACACACACAAACACTGGACAAACACACACACACACCGGTCAAAGACACACACACACACTGGACAAACACACACACACACACACACCGGGCAAAGACACACACACTCTGGACAAACACACACACACTGGACACACACACACACACACTGGACAAACACACACACACACACACACTGGGCAAAGACACACACACACACACTGGACACACACACACACACACACTGGGCAAAGACACACACACACACACTGGACAAACACACACAAACACTGGACAAACACACACACACACCGGTCAAAGACACACACACACACTGGACACACACACACACACACTGGACAAACACACACACACACACACACACACACACTGGACTCACTCACACCGGATACACACTGGACACACACACACACACACACTGGACTCACACACACTCACGCTGGACACACACTGGACACACACACACACACACACACTGGACACACACACACACACACACTGGACAAACACACACACTGGACAAACACACACACACACACACACACTGAACAAACAAACACACACACACTGGACACACACACCTGCTGGACACACACCCACACACACACACCTGTTGGATACACACACACACACACACTGGACTCACACACACACACACTGGACACACACACACTCACACTGGACACACACACACTCACACTGGACACACACACACACACACACACACTGGACAAACACACACACACACACACACACACACTGGACAAACACACACACACACACACACACACACACACACACACACACACACACACACACACACACACACACACACACACACACACACACACACACACACACACAGTGGACTAACACACACACAGGACACACACACTGGACAAACACACACACAGGACACACACACACACTGGACACACACACACACACACTGGACAAACACACACACACACTGGACAAACACACACACACACTGGACACACAGGACACATACACACAGTACACATACTCATACAGGACACACACACACTCTGGACACACTCTCACACACACACACATGCGTGTCTTCCTTTAATTGTGACAATAACACTGTTAAAATACCAATGTGATAATTTGTTCCAATGACGGTTGCTGTGTGTGGAATAACACTTTCTCTGTCCATGTATTTAACAGTTTGTCCAGTTTTCAGATTGGAGCAACCATGCTGTCTTAACACATATGGCTGTTGTTGAATGTTTTCCTCATTTGAACCCTCAACAGTATTACCTGTGTCATGGTTGAAGGTCTCTGCTCCATTTCCTGTGTCAGTTTCAGTGTCCATATCATTGGATGAGACATCTGGTAACGTTCTCAGAACATACTGCACTTGTTATATACTGTTTTAGATGGATCCTCTGTTTAAACTTTTAAACTCTAATAATAACACTGTTAAAATACCAATGTGATAATTTGTTATATGTCTTTTATGTTGAATAACAAATTGTACAATTATATATGGACATACGCTCCATAGTTGTACAAGGATATATTGTACTTTTCATAATAAAACATACTTAAAACATACTTGAAACAAGAAAAGCATGTTAATTGTGAAAACAGTTTGGTTATTGATGTTACGTTGCCTCTGTCAGGTTGACGTTAACTTCTTTGGGCTGCAGGGGCAGTATTGAGTAGCCTGGATAAAAGGTGCCCATTTCAAACGGCCTCGTACTCAATTCTTGCTCGTACAATATGCATATTATTATTACTATTGGATAGAAAACACTCTCTAGTTTCTAAAACCGTTTGAATTATATCTGTGAGTAAAACAGAACTCATTTTGCAGCAAACTTCCTGACAGGAAGTGGAAAATCTGAAATCGATGCTCTGTTCTAGGGCCTGCCTATAAATGTCCTTGATATTTAATAGTATACATGCACTTCATACGTCTTCCACTAGATGTCGACAGGCAGTGAGAGAAGAAATGGAGTGTATAACTTGATCTGGGGTCGAATAAAAGCTCTTGGTATGACGTGTCACCAGTTTCCTGTTTTCTGGAGCGTGCGAGAAGGGACCTGGTATTGCCTTCTGAAAAGCTGTCGTTATAGACGACTAATATCTCCGGCTTTGATTTTATTTGATAAATGTGACAATATCATCGTAAAGTATGTTTTTTCAATATAGTTTTATTAGATTATTGAAATTTATTCGGGACGTTGCGTTGTCTGTGTTTGTTGCCGATGGAGAGCTTCGCGCCACTTAGCTAGTGTGCTTGCTAATTCAAGAGGGAAAAATGCCATTCTAAAACCAAACAACGATTGTTCCCGACAAAGGACCCCTTGTACAACATTCTGATGGAAGATCATCAAAAGTAGGACCCATTTTATGATGTTATTTCATATATCTGTAGACCATGTGTACTAGTAGTTTGCGCCCAGATTTTTGGCACTCTCTCGCTATAACGTAAGCTGGATTTCGTAATGAAGTTATTTTTAGAATTCTAACACGGCGATTGCATTAAGAACTAGTGTATCTATCATTTCCTATACAACATGTATTTTTTAGTAACGTTTATGAATAGTTATTTGGTCAGAATAGGTGATTGTCATAAAAATATCCGGACATAATGGGAAAAAGTTGCTACGTTAGCACAATGTATAACCACTGATTTCAGCTCTAAATATGCACATTTTCGAACAAAACATAAGTGTATGTATAACCTGATGTTATAGGACTGTCATCTGATGAAGCTTATCAAGGTTAGTCAAAAATTATATATATTTTGCTGGTTTGTTACGATCGCTAACTTTTGCTGCTGGTAAATGGCTTGTGTTTCTGGCTATTGTGGTAAGCTAATATAATGCTATTATATGTTTTCGCTGTAAAACACGAAATATTGGCTGGATTCACAAGATGCTTGTCTTTCATTTGCTGTACACCATGTATTTTTCAGAAATGTTTTATGATGAGTATTTAGGTATTTCACGTTGGTGTCTGTAATTACTCTGGCTGCTTCGGTGCTATTTTTGACGGTAGCTGTGATGGTAGCTGCAATGTAAAACTGATTTATAGCTCAAATATGCACATTTTTCGAACAAAACATAGATTTATTGAATAACATGTTATAAGACTGTCATCTGATGAAGTTGGTTCTTGGTTAGTTTGGTTGGTTCTTGGTTAGTTTGGTTGGTTTTGTGCATGCTACCTGTGCTGTGAAAAATATCTGTCCTTTTTTGTATTTGGTGGTGAGCTAACATAAATATACGTGGTGTTTTCGCTGTAAAACATTTAAAAAATCGGACATGTTGGCTGGATTCACAAGATGTGTATCTTTCATTTGCTGTATTGGACTTGTTAATGTGTGAAAGTTAAATATTTCTAAAAAATATCTTTTGAATTTGGCGCCCTGCACTTGGCCTGGATGTTGTCATAGGTGTACCGACCTCGGGCTTGCAGCCATAATAAGTTTTAACCTGCGACTGGTTGAAACATGAAACAAATATGAAATGAAATACAAAACAATTAAATATGTGAAATAGAATTAAACAAATTGTACAATTTGTACAATAGAGTGTTGTGATGCAGGGTTACTATAGCAACAGAGTGTTGTAATGCAGGGTCACTATAGCAACAGAGTGTTATGATGCAGGGTCACTATAGCAACATGATGGAATTTCTCCAGACCAGAGGACGGTCTTCTAGGAGAAGAACCCTGTGATGTCATCATCAGAGAGGGAGATTCTAGACACACACTCTCTGTTCTCTCTCTGGTCTCTTTCTCTGCTCTCTCTCTCTGCTCTCTCTCTGCTCTCTCTCTCTCTTTTCTCTCTCTGCTCTCTCTCTGCTCTCTCTCTGCTCTCTCTGCTCTCTCTGCTCTCTCTCCCTGCCTCTCTCTATGCTCTCTCTGCTCCCTCTCTCTGCTCTTTGCTCTCTCTCCCTCTCTGCTCTCTCTCTGCTCTCTCTCTGCTCTCTCTCTGCTCTCTCTCTCTGCTCTCTGCTGTCTCTGTTCTCTCTCTCTGCACTCTCAGCTCTCTCTGTTCTCTTTCTCTGCTCTATCTGCTCTCTCTCTCTGCCTCTCTCTCTGCTCTCTCTCTCTCTCTGCTCTCTCTCTCTGCTCTCTCTGCTCCCCTCTCTGCTCTTTGCTCTCTCTGCTCCCCTCTCTGCTCTTTGCTCTCTCTCTCCCTCTCTATCTCTCTGCTCTCACTCTCTCTCTGCTCTCGCTCTCTCTCTGCTCTCTCTCTCTCTGCTCTCTCTCTCTCTGCTCTCTCTCTCTGCTCTCTCTCTGCTCTCTCTCTGCTCTCTCTCTGCTCTCTCTCTCTGCTCTCTCTCTCTGCTCTCTCTCTCTGCTCTCTCTCTCTGCTCTCTCTCTGCTCTCTGCTCTCTGCTCTCTCTCTCAATTCAATTCAATTCAATTCAAGGGGCTTTATTGGCATGGGAAACATGTGTTAACATTGCCAAAGCAAGTGAGGTAGACAACACACAAAAGTGAAATAAACAATAAAAATTAACAGCAAACATTACACATACAGAAGCTTCAAAACAATAAAGACATTACAAATGTCATATTATATATATACAGTGTTGTAACAATGTACAAATGGCTAAAGTACACAAGGGAAGATAAATAAGCATAAATATGAGTTGTATTTACAATGGTGTTTGTTCTTCTCTGGTTGCCCTTTTCTTGTGGCAACAGGTCACAAATCTTGCTGATGTGATGGCACACTGTGGAATTTCACCCAATAGATATGGGAGTTTATAAAAATTTGATTTGTTTTCGAATTCTTTGTGGATCTGTGTGATCTGAGGGAAACATGTCTCTCTAATATGGTCAAACATTTGTTTTAATATTCTTTGTGTAATCTGAGGGAAATATGTGTCTCTAATATGGTTATACATTGGACAGGAGGTTAGGAAGTGCAGCTCAGTTTCCACCTCATTTTGTGGGCAGTGAGCACATAGCCTGTCTTCTCTTGAGAGCCATGTCTGCCTAAGGCGGCCTTTCTCAATAGCAAGGCTATGCTCACTGAGTCTGTACATAGTTAAAGCTTTCCTTAAGTTTGGGTCAGTCACAGTGGTCAGTTATTCTGCCACTGTGTACTCTCTGTTTATGGCCAAATAGCATTCTAGTTTGCTCTGTTTTTTTGTTAATTCTTTCCAATGTGTCAAGTAATTCTCTTTTTGTTTTCTCATGATTTGGTTGGGTCTAATTGTGCTGTTGTCCTGGGGCTCTGTGGGGTGTGTTTGTGTTTGTGAACAGAGCCCCAGGACCAGCTTGCTTAGGGGACTCTTCTCCAGGTTCATCTCTCTGTAGGTGATGGCTTTGTTATGGAAGGTTTGGGAATCGCTTCCTTTTAGGTGGTTGTAGAATTTAACGGCTCTTTTCTGGATTTTGATAATTAGTGGGTATCGGCCTAATTCTGCTCTGCATGCATTATTTGGTGTTCTACGTTGTACACGAAGGATATTTTTGCAGAATTCTGCATGCAGTGTCTCAATTTGGTGTTTGTCCCATTTTGTGAAGTCTTGGTTGGTGAGCAGACCCCAGACCTCACAACCATAAAGGGCAATGGGCTCTATGACTGATTCAAGTATTTTTAGCCAGATCCTAATTGGTATGTTGAAATTTATGTTCCTTTTGATGTCATAGAATGCCCTTCTTGCCTTGTCTCTCAGATCGTTCACAGCTTTGTGGAAGTTACCTGTGGCGCTGATGTTTAGGCCGAGGTATGTATAGTTTTTTGTGTGCTCTAGCGCAACAGTGTCTAGATGGAATTTGTGGTCCTGGCGACTGGACCTTTTTTGGAACACCATTATTTTGGTCTTACTGAGATTTACTGTCAGGGCCCAGGTCTGACAGAATCTGTGCAGAAGATCTAGATGCTGCTGTAGGCCCTCCTTGGTTGGTGACAGAAGCACCAGATCATCAGCAAACAGTAGACATTTGACTTCGGATTCTAGTAGGGTGAGGCCGGGTGCTGCAGACTGTTCTAGTGCCCGCGCCAATTCGTTGATATATATGTTGAAGAGGGTGGGGCTTAACTTCTAGTTGCACACCATCCCGGATCCGGGAGCACCCCCATCAGTAAAAAAGCTGACTAGCATAGCCTAGCATAGCGTCACAAGTAAATACTAGCATCTAAATATCATTAAATCACAAGTCCAAGACACCAGATGAAAGATACACATCTTGTGAATCCAGCCATCATTTCTGATTTTTAAAATGTTTTACAGGGAAGACACAATATGTAAATCTATTAGCTAACCACGATAGCAAAAGACACAACTTTTTTTTCCCACCATTTTTTTCCTGCATAGGTAGCTATCACAATTTCGACCAAATAAAGATATAAATAGCCACTAACCAAGAAACAACTTGAACAGATGACAGTCTGATAACATATTTATTGTATAGCATATGTTTTGTTCGAAAAATGTGCATATTTCAGGTATAAATCATAGTTTACCATTGCAGCCACCATCACAACTCTCACCAAAGCAACTAGAATAACTACAGAGACCAACGTGAATTACCTAAATACTCATCATAAAACATTTATGAAAAATACAGAGCGTACAGCAAATGAAAGACAAAGATCTTGTGAATCCAGCCAATATTTCAGATTTTTTAAGTGTTTTACAGCGAAAACACAATATAGCATTATATTAGCTATAGCGAACCACACAACAGCATTGATTCAAGCCAACAATAGCGATAACGAATAAACCAGCAAAAGATATTAATTTTTTCACTAACCTTCTCAAACTTCTTCAGATGACAGTCCTATAACATCATATTTCACAATACATATAGAGTTTGTTCGAAAATGTGCATATTTAGCGGCACAAATCGTGGTTATACAATGAGAAAAGTAGCCAAGCTGCCAACAATATGTCAGAAGAAATCTTGGGAGAGGCACCTAATCTAATCAGTAACTAATCATAAACTTGACTAAAAAATACAGGTTGGACAGCAAATGAAAGATAGATTAGTTCTTAATGCAACCGCCGTGTTAGATTTTTAAAATGAACGTTACTAGACATACAGCGTGCGTTACAGCGAGACCGTGCCGAAATTAATGGCGGAATAGGAGTTTTACATTTTTCAACAGAACAACGAATTAACATCATAAATAGTTCTTACTTCTTGATGAGCTTCCATCAGAATCTTGGGCAAGTTGTCCTTTGTCCAAAAGAATCGTTGCTCGGTTGTAGATTGTCGCCTTCAACTTTGGAATTAGCTGTAAACATTAGCCATGTGGCGAAGACGTGCCCAACTCACTATTGCGCAGCACAAAGAAAATTTCGAAAATCGCAATATACTCACATAAACTGAAATAACTCGGTTTAACTTCTTGCCACTATAGGGGGTGCTGTTTTCGCATTAGCATAATTTCCTCTACAGATTAAACTGCCTCTTATTCAATTATTGCTCTTACATATGCATATAATTAATACCATTGGATAGAAAACAATCTATAGTTTCTAAAACCGTTTCAATTTTGTCTCTGAGTTAAACAGAAGTCATTTGACAGCACTTTCCCTGACCAAGAAGAAGAATGCAAGATGTGTATGCTCGCTTCAACGCTCTGCCTATATATGGTCACGCCACCTATGACCCGAAACACACTTCATTCGTCTTCCTCTGGGTGTCAAGAGGACGTCAGAGGAGAAATTTTTTGTTTACCTTGTACTGACGTGAAATAAGACCTATTTCTTTGGCGTGACCGACAACTTCCGGTTCTCTGAATCGCGCGATTTGTAGGTGCGATTGTCTACTGTTTTGCTGCCGTTACGGATGAAAACTATCTCCGTCTCGAAGTTTGTTTGATACATGTGACCATATCATCTTAATGTATGTTTTTTCAATATAGTTTAATCAGATTATTTGAATTTTTTCGGGAGTTTTGCCGTGTTCCGTTCTGTGACTTTTTTTACTTTGGCATAGTCGACCAGTACATATGCTAAATGAAGAGGGAAAGTTGCCATTATGAATGGATTGAACGACTCATCAGGACTAAGGACACATTGATCAACATTCTGATGAAAGATCAGCAATAGTAAGACCCAATTTACGATGTTATTTCATATATCTGTCGTGCATGTGAACTGGTCGCGGGCGCCCAGCTGGTTCTGGCTGGCGTGGCTATGCTAATTTAGCGCTACATTTTGTTTTCGCTATAAAACATTTAATAAATCTGAAATATTGTTTGGATTCACCAGATGTTGGGCTTTCAATATCTGTACGCTGTGTATTTTTCTGAAATGTTTTAAGATAAGTAATTAGTTATATGACGTTGGTCTCTGTAATTGTTCTGGCTGCGTCAGCACTATTTCAGATTGCAGCTGCAATGTAGAACTGTGATTTATACCTGAAAAATGCACATTTTTCAAAAAAAAACTATGCTATACCATAAATATGTTATCAGACTGTCATCTTATGAAGTTGTTTCTTGGTTCGTGGCTATATATATTTTTATTTAGTCGAATTAGTGATAGCTACTGACGCAGGAAAAAACTGTTGGAGTAAAAAAATTGTGTCTTATGCTAACGTGGTTAGCTAATAGATTTACATATTGTGTCTTCCCTGTAAAACATTTTAAAAATCTGAAATGGTGGCTTTATTCACAAGATCTGTATCTTTCATCTGGTGTCTTGGACTTGTGATTTAATGATATTTAGATGCTACAATTTACTTGTGACGCTATGCTAGCTATGCTACTCAGTGGGGGGGGAGTGGGGGGTGATCCCGGATCCGGGTTGGTGACTCGTTAAAGGTAAAAATAACTACGTTATGATGTTTCTAACACCTATATCGAATAAAATCAGAGCCGGATATATCTAAGGGCTATAACGGGAGCTTTCTAGAACGCCATCCTGAGGTCTGTCTTGTGTCATGGCGAACGAAGGAAAGAGGGGACCTCACGTTCCGAGCCTATTTACAAGGCCTCAGATCTGCCTAGCAACTCCATTCCAATTCTCACTATTTGCTGACATCCAGGGGAAGGCGTATGCAGTGCATCTCAACCAATAGAAGACAGGCAAATTAATAAACCGACCTCAGAACAGCCTGCATGATTTCAGGCTTCTCACTTCCTCACAGGAAAATTGCTCCAACTCGAGTTCTGTTTAACTCACAGATATAATTCAAACGGTTTTAGAAACTAGAGAGTGTTTTCTATCCAATAGTAATAATAATAATATGCATATTGTACGAGCAAGAATTGAGTACGAGGCAGTTTAATTTGGGAACAAATTTTTTACAAAGTGCAAATAGCACCCCCTATTGATTAAGCTGCATCCCTGTCTCACCCCACGACCCTGTGTGAAGAAATGTGTGTGTTTTTTGCCAATTTTAACCGCACACTTGTTGTTTGTGTACATGGATTTTATAATGTCGTATGTTTTACCCCCAACACCACTTTCCATCAATTTGAAAAGCAGACCCTCATGCCAAATTGAGTCGAAGGCTTTTTTGAAATCAACAAAGCATGAGAAGACTTTGCCTTTGTTTTGGTTTGTTTGGTTGTCAATTAGGGTGTGTAGGGTGAATACGTGGTCTGTTGTACGGTAATTTGGTAAAAAGCCAATTTGACATTTGCTCAGTACATTGTTTTCATTGAGGAAATGTACGAGTCTGCTGTTAATGACAATGCAGAGTATTTTCCCAAGGTTACTGTTGACGCATATTCCACGGTAGTTATTGGGGTCAAATTTGTCTCCACTTTTGTGGATTGATTTGTATTTGGTCATGTATATGTTTTTGCTCTTTATTCTTTGTTATAGAGCCAAAAAGATTGGAGAAGTGGTTTACCCATACATCTCCATTTTGGATAGATAATTCTTCGTGTTGTTGTTTGTTTAGTGTTTTCCAATTTTCCCAGAATTGGTTAGAGTCTATGGATTCTTCAATTACATTGAGCTGATTTCTGACGTGCTGTTCCTTCTTTTTCCGTAGTGTATTTCTGTATTGTTTTAGTGATTCACCATAGTGAAGGCGTAGACTCAGGTTTTCCGGGTCTCTATGTTTTTGGTTGGACAGGTTTCTCAATTTCTTTCTTAGATTTTTGCATTCTTCATCAAACCATTTGTCATTGTTGTTCATTTTCTCTCTCTCTCTGCTCTCTATCTGCTGTCTATCTCTCTCTGCCTGCTCGCTCTCTCTCTCTCTCTCTGCTCTCTCTCTGCCCTGTGCTCTCTCTCTCTGCTCTCTCTCTGTTCTCTCTCTGCTTTCTCTCTGCTTTCTCTCTGGTCTCTCTGGTGTCTCTGGTGTCTCTGGTGTCTCTGGTGTCTCTGGTGTCTCTCTCTCTGCTCTCTGCTGTCTCTGCTCCTGCTGTCTCTGCTCCTGCTGTCTCTGCTCCTGCTGTCTCTGCTCCTGCTGTCTCACTCTCTGGTCTCACTCTCTGGTCTCACTCTCTGGTCTCACTCTCTGGTCTCACTCTCTGGTCTCACTCTCTGGTCTCACTCTCTGGTCTCACTCTCTGGTCTCACTCTTGTCGTGGAAAATCGTATTACAAATATAACACTTACAAGAACTTGTGAATTCAATAAAGGCTTTTAATACAAAATATCAGAAGCCGTGTCAGTCCGCGGAAAAGACCAACTTCCATAAGCACTGGCTCTGTTCTTATACACATACATCAAATGAGTCCATCCCACATGCAAATTAAGTTCCTTCCCTTCTGCCACCATTATCTTTCAGTATAAGCTTCCTGCTTGTTCACGCCCAATAACGCCCATTACTGCTTTCCGTTAGGTTATAATGGTGGCAGGACCCCTTCTTGTCCTAAAAATAATATATGTCCATCTATCCTATGGGCCTATGTCTTTGGCCTTCGTACTTATGTTTAGCTTGGTGTGCTCTTTGGTATGTTTGCCCTTATTAGGATCAGCCGACTATGTGTCCCTCTAACATTAGTGTGTCCAGCTGTCCTATGCGCCTGTGTTGCCTTCTCCTCCTGTGGTCTGATGTTCAAATTTATATCTGTCCCTATATGTACCATTTACTCCCACAAATCCCTCCTCTGGGGCTACTTAGCCCCACAAACTATACTAACAGGACATCAAGATGGTGAAGGGTAATACCAAAGATGGACAACAAACAATTATCAAATGTGAATAAAGCATACAAGTCAACTGGACCAAACATCTCCAAATCTGCAGAAACATAATTTTTTTCTTTTTACAATAGTAAACCTCCTTTTTTTACTATTGTAAAAAGAAAAAATGAATGTTTCTGCAGCTATGGAGATAATGGGATGTGGGAAACACTATAGTTAATTGAATAAATTATTTGTTTTAGAAACTGCGGGAGTTAGTAAATTCTCCCTTTGTTTGGTGATGTGTCCATCCACAGAGTGCAATCTCCGGTAAGGGTTTGATCCTTATGATTGAGATAGACTTCAGTTCTCCTGCTTCTGTTATGAGTTGAGGTGGAACAGAGATTCTAACCCTGTCATTCTTTTTAGATTGTTCGGCTGGTTCCTCTCTTCTCTTCCTGCTTCCACCATACGTCTTGATTGTGCGTGAGTCTGTTGTTTCTATACTAGCGTTCACTGTTACTTCTGTTATGTCAATGTCATTATTCTTTTGTTGTTCTAACTTCAATTGTCTATAAAGTAGACCATTCAAGAGCTGAAAAGTCAAATGTGGGGAAACCCCCGTTTTCTTCAGCTTGCGGGACTTTTCCTACTCTTTGTGGGGTCTCTCCTTTTGTTCCTTGTGAGGCCTCTCCTCCTCTTTCTTCCCCTGAGGCTCACTCCTCAGGCCGAACTGGGCTTCCATCTGGAAAGGTATCAATTTCAGGGAAGAGGTGTTCCCATTCTGTAGGTGGTACTTCGGGGTCCCACTGTGGAGGGCTTCCGTCAAGGAGGTCTGCCACAACAGGTATGTCATCAGGAGAAGGAGACTCTCTGGCCCCACAGGAGAGAATACTGGTGGTTCGCAGGTTCTCTCCAGTGTTGTCTCTCCTTCGTCTTCTTCTGGGTGCATTAGGCGATGCACCTGTCGTATTTTGGCTTTCACTTGGTCTGCTGTTCTCTTGGCTCCTCCCTGGCGTCTCGATTGCTTCCTTTCCCGTTCCCTATGGACACCCACTTGCTGTATCACCATTCTCTGCGTCTTCATGACCTAGTGGTTGTCTCTTCCTTTCCAACGGGACTTTGGTACAGTGGTTTAGATAGTACCAAGTGTTGCTTCCTTTCACCTGGACGGCTATTCTTGTTGCTTTGTCCACCTCGTAGGGTCCTTCTCTCCTCGGTTGATCCCACTTCCTCAGGAACACTTGAACGTAGACTAGATCTCCTGGTATCACTGGGAGAGGTCCTTCTGGTCCCCTTTGGATTATCAGACGTGGAACCTCAGGTTTCTGCCTTCTTTCTGTGAGGCATTCAGACTTAGAGACTTATGGCCTCTGTTCTATGATTACACCATACATCCTCTTACTTCCATCAATCATCACACAACAAACTGACATTCCAGCTGAAGCTGGCGAACCCCTCTCATTCTGGTTTCCTAAACATAAGACTTGGAAAGCAAAAGACAAAACATAACAGTATTGACAATGTTATGTGTTATGCATAAATATATTCATGAAAACTGAAATCTGAGACCATGACAATTCCCACTCTCTCTTCACCTGACTCTATGCCTCCAGGATACTTTTCTGCTGGACTTCCACAAAAATAAAAGCCCTAAAAAGCTTCCTCATGCTTCCGCCAAGTCTTCCCCTTTCGGCCCCAGGTTCTGAGAGGTGTTCCCAAATCATGTCATTTTTTGCTTAGTTTCCCATCTGTTCCATTTCAACTGATAAGCATGTGTATAACCTTAACTTCTTTGGGCTGCAGGGGCAGTATTGAGTAGCCTGGATAAAAGGTGCCCATTTCAAACGGCCTCGTACTCAATTCTTGCTCGTACAATATGCATATTATTATTACTATTGGATAGAAAACACTATCTAGTTTCTAAAACCGTTTGAATTATATCTGTGAGTAAAACAGAACTCATTTTGCAGCAAACTTCCTGACAGAAAGTGGAAAATCTGAAATCGATGCTCTGTTCTAGGGCATCCCTATTAATTTGCTTGATATGTATTAGTATACATGCACTTCATACGCCTTCCCCTAGATGTCAATAGGGAGTGAGAGAAGAAATGGAGTGTATAGCTTGATCTGAGGTCGAATAAAAGCTCTTGGCATGACGTGTCACCAATTTATTGTTTTCAGGAAGGCGCGAGAAAGGACCCTGGATTGCCTTCTGAAAAGCTGTCGTTATAGACGGCTACTATCTCCGGCTTTGATTTTATTTGATAAATGTGACAATATCATCGTAAAGTATGTTTTTTCAATATAGTTTTATTAGATTATTGAAATTTTTTCGGGACGTTAGGCGTGTTGCGTTGTCTGCGTTTGTTCACGAAGGAGAGCTTCGCGCCACTTGGCTAGTTTTGCTTGCTAATTCGAGAGGGAAAAAGGACATTCTAAAACCAAACAACGATTGTTCTGGACAAAGGACCCCTTGTGCAAGATTCTGATGGAAGCTCAACAAAAGTAGGACGCATTTATGATGTTTTCATATTTCTGTCGAAAATGTTTACTATTAGTTTCCGCCCAGATTTTGGGCGCTCTTTCGCTATAACGTAAGCTGTATGTCGTACTGAAGTTATTTTTAGAATTCTAACACGGCGATTGCATTAAGAACTAGTGTATCTATCATTTCCTATACAACATGTATTTTTTAGTAAAGTTTATGAATAGTTATTTGGTCAGAATAGGTGAGTGACAGAAATATATCCGGAGATTCTGGAAAATAGTTGCTACATTTTCACTTTTGCTGGTTTTGTCGCTATCAATACTGTTGCCTTGAATCAATGCTGTTGTGTGGTAGGCTATTGTATTAAGGTAATATAATGCTATATTGTGTTTTCGCTGTAAAACACTTAAAAAATCGGAAATATTGGCTGGATTCACAAGATGATTTCTCTTTCATTTGCTGTACACCATGTATTTTTCAGAAATGTTTTATGATGAGTATTTAGGTATTTCACGTTGATCTCTATAATTACTCTGGCTGCTTCGGTGCTATTTGTGATGGTAGCTGTGATGGTAGCTGCAATGTAAAACTGATTTATACCTCAAATATGCACATTTTTCGAACAAAACATAGATTTATTGAATAACATGTTATAAGACTGTCATCTGATGAAGTTGTTTCTTGGTTAGTTTGGTTGGTTCTTGGTTAGTTTGGTTGGTTTTGTGCAAGCTACCTGTGCTGTGAAAGAAATGTCTGTGCTTTTTTGTATTTGGTGGTGAGCTAACATAAATATACGTGGTGTTTTCGCTGTAAAACATTTAAAAAATCGGACATGTTGACTGGATTCACAAGATGTTTATCTTTCATTTGCTGTATTGGACTTGTTAATGTTTGATAGTTTAAATATTTCTCAAAAATATTTTTTGAATTTCGCGCTCTGCCTTTTCAGTAGAATGTGGGAGGAGTTCCGCTAGCGGAACCCCGGGGCTAGACAGGTTAATTAGCATGGAATCTATGGGTCTACATGCACTGCATACGCCTTCCACTAGATGTCAGTAGGCAGTGAGAGTTGGAATGGGGTGTACAGCTCTATCTGAGGCCGAACAAGACCTGTTGGAATGTCCACTATTTCCTTCCATTCTGCATGGCGCGAAGGGGACCCTGGATTGCATTCTGAAAAGTTTTCGTTATAGGCGTTAGATATATCCGGCTCTGATTTTATTTGATATATGTGTTAAAAACATCATCAACTAGTTATAGTTATTTGGTCAGAATAGGTGAGTGACAGAAATATATCCGGAGATTCTGGAAAATAGTTGCTACGTTTTCACAATGTATAACCACGGATTTCAGCTCTAAATATGCACATTTTCGAACAAACCATATATGTATTGTGTAATATGATGTTATAGGACTGTCATCTGATGAAGTTTGAGAAGGTTAGTGAAAAAATTTATATATTTTGCTGGTTTATTCGCTAACGTGCCTTGAATGAATGTGGTTGTGTGGTAGGCTATTGTAGTAAGCTAATATAATGCTATATTGTGTTTTAGCTGTAAAACACTTAAAAAACTGAAATATTGGCTGGATTCACAAGATGTTTGTCTTTAATTTGCTGTACACCGTGTATTTTTCATAAATGTTTTATGATGAGTATTTAGGTATTTCATGTTGGTTTCTGTAGTTATTCTAGCTGTTTTGGTGAGACATGTAATGGTGGCTGCAATGTAAAACTATGATTTATACCTGAAATATGCACATTTTTCGAACAAAACATATGCTATACAATAAATCTGTTATAAGACTGTCATCTGATGAAGTTGTTTCTTGGTTAGTGACTATTTATATCTTTATTTGGTCGAATTTGTGATAGCTACCTATGCAGTAAAAAATTGTGAAAAAAAAAGTTGGGTCTTTTGCTATCGTAGTTAGCTAATAGAAATACATATTGTGTTTTCGCTGTAAAACATTTTAAAAATCGGAAATGATGGCTGGATTCACAAGATGTGTATATTTCATCTGGTGTCTTGGACTTGTGATTTCATGATATTTAGATGCTCGTATTTACTTCTGGTGCTATGCTAGGCTATGCTAGTCAGCTTTTTTACTGATGAGGGTGCTCCCTGATCCGGGATTGTGACCAAGTAGAAGTTAACAAGCCTGATAAGTCAAACATGTCT
This sequence comes from Salvelinus namaycush, assembly GCF_016432855.1. Classification (NCBI taxonomy): domain Eukaryota; kingdom Metazoa; phylum Chordata; class Actinopteri; order Salmoniformes; family Salmonidae; genus Salvelinus; species Salvelinus namaycush. The sequence goes on along the minus strand of NW_024061386.1, from coordinate 453,451 downwards.
GATATGAACATTGACATAAACCCTCTACATACTTGAGTTTCTCCAGTCTGCAGTGTGGGTCCTCCAGTCCAGCAGAGAGCAGTCTGACTCCTGAGTCTCCTGGGTGATTGTAGCTCAGGTCCAGCTCTCTCAGGTGTGAGGGGTTTGACCTCAGAGCTGAGGCCAGAGAAGCACAGCCTTCCTCTGTGACTTGACAGCCTGACAGCCTGTAAAGAGTCAAATCATATTAAAATCACACTGCTATTCTTTGGTGGTGAAAATAATGGCAGTATATTTTTTTCTAAATGTTGATATACATCAGTGTCCCGAAACCTGCCACATCTATTCATAAATTAATGTATCAATACTATAAATGACAAATTATCAAAGTATTGCCTGCAGATAGAAAAATGTATAGTACAAATATTTGAGTAGACTGACCAGACCAGTTTAAAAAGCAGTATCAGTCAAAAGACAGACAGTGAGGTATCAGATTTAGATTGTATTGAGAATACAGTCCACACCATATCTATTTTGACAGTGAAGGTAACATTTTAAATGTGTCTCTATACTCCAACATTTTGGATTTGAGATTTTATTTCACCATTTAGAAAAATAAAAACACTTTATGTATCTAGTCCCCCTATTTGAAGATGTCATAAGTATTCTGACCTATTCACTTATAGCGTATTAAAGTAGTCAAAAGTATAGTATTTGGTCCCATATTCTTTTGAACACAATGACTACATCAAGTCTGTGACATGATTGAGAAAGATCATGAATAAATCATGAATAATAATGAGTGAGAAAGTTACAGAGGCTACAACAAAACATGCTAACCTCTCACCATTACCAATAACAGAGACTACAACAAATCATGCTAACCTCTCACCATTACCAATAACAGAGACTACAACAAAACATGCTAACCTCTCACCATTACCAATAACAGAGGCTACAACAAAACATGCTAACCTCTCACCATCACCAATAACAGAGGCTACAACAAAACATGCTAACCTCTCACCACTACCAATAACAGAGGCTACAACAAAACATGCTAACCTCTCACCATTACCAATAACAGAGGCTACAACAAAACATACGAACCTCTCACCATTACCAATAACAGAGGCTACAACAAAACATGCTAACCTCTCACCATTACCAATAACAGAGGCTACAACAAAACATGCTAACCTCTCACCATTACCAATAACAGAGACTACAACAAAAAATGCTAACCTCTCATCATTACCAATAACAGAGGCTACAACAAAACATGCTAACCTCTCACCATTACCAATAACAGAGGCTACAACAAAACATGCTAACCTCTCACCATTACCAATAACAGAGACTAAAACAAAACATGCTAACCTCTCACCATTACCAATAACAGAGGCTACAACAAAACATGCTAACCTCTCACCATTACCAATAACAGAGACTACAACAAAAAATGCTAACCTCTCATCATTACCAATAACAGAGACTACAACAAAACATGCTAACCTCTCACCATTACCAATAACAGAGGCTACAACAAAACATGCTAACCTCTCACCATTACCAATAACAGAGACTACAACAAAACATGCTAACCTCTCACCATTACCAATAACAGAGACTACAACAAAACATGCTAACCTCTCACCATTACCAATAACAGAGACTACAACAAAACATGCTAACCTCTCACCATTACCAATAACAGAGGCTACAACAAAACATGCTAACCTCTCACCATTACCAATAACAGAGACTACAACAAAACATGCTAACATCTCACTATTACCAATATATGTGAATATGTCCAAACTATTAGGAAAAACATAATCCAAAACACAACCAAGACAAACTGCAAATACATTCAACAAGTTAGTAGAATCACAGATATGGGACCAAATACTAAAAGTATGACTATTTTAATACAATATATGTGAATATGTCCAAATAATGAAGACTTCTTCAAATGGTAGACTACGGTGCCTTGCAGAGGTATTCATCCCCCTTGGTGTTGTTCCTATTTTGTTGCATTACAACATGTCATTTAAATAGATTATATTTGGATTTCATGTAATGGACAAACACAAAATAGTCCAAATTGGTCAAGAGAAATAAAAAAATTGATTAAAAACAGAAAAGTGGTGCGTTCATATGTATTCACCCCCTTTGCTATGAAGCCCCTAAATAAGATCTGGTGCAACCAATTACCTTCAGAAGTCACATAATTAGTTAAATAAAGTCCACCTGTGTGCAATCTAAGTGTCACATGATCTGTCACATGATCTCAGTATATATACACCTGTTCTGCAAGGCCCCAGAGTCTACAACTCCACTAAGCAAGGGACACCACCAAGCAAGCAGCACCATGAAGACCAAGGAGCTCTCCAAACAGGTCAGGGACAAAGCAGTGGAGAAGTACAGATCAGGGTTGGGTTATAAAAAAATATCTGAAACTTCTGAAACTTAGAAAATCCCACGGAGCACCATTAAATCCATTATTAAAAATGGAAAGAATATGGCACCACAACAAACCTGCCAAGAGAAGGCCGCCCACCAAAACTCACAGACCAGGCAAGGAGGGCATTAATCAGAGAGGCAACAAAGATACCAAAGATAACCCTGAAGGAGCTGCAAAGCTCCCCAGCGGAGACTGGAGTATCTGTCCATAGGACCACTTTAAGCCGTACACTACACAGAGCTGGGCTTTACGGAAGTGTGGCCAGAAAGAAATACATTGCTTTAAAGAAAAAAATAAGCAAACACGTTTGGCGTTCGCCAAAAGGCATGTGGGAGACTCTCCAAACATATGGAAGAAAGTACTCTGGTCAGATGAGACTAAAATTGAGCTTTATGGCCATCAAGGGAAACTCTTAGTCTGGCGCAAACCCAACACCTCTCTTCACCCCGAGAACACCATCCCCACAGTGAAGCATGGTGGTGGCAGCATCATGCTGTGGGGATGTTTTTCATCGGCAGGGACTGGGAAACTGGTTAGAATTAAAGGAGTGATGGATGGCGCTAAATACAGGGAAATTCTTGAGGGAAACCTGTTTCAGTCTTCCAGAGATTTTGAGACTGCTAAAGCAACACTCGAGTGGTTTAAGGGGAAAAATGTAAATGTCTTGGAATGGTCAAGTCAAAGCATAGACCTCAATCCAATTGAGAATCTGTGGAATGACTTTCAGATTGCGGTACACCAGCGGAGCCCATCCAACTTGAAGGAGCTGGAGCAGTTTTGCCTTGAAAAATGGTCAAACATCCCAGTGGCTAAATGTGCCAAGCTTATAGAGACAAACCCCAAGAGACATGCAGCTGTAATTGCTGTAAAAGGCGTCTCTACAAAGTATTGACTTTGGGGGTGAATAGTTATGCTCAAGTTCTCTGTTCTTATTATTTATCGGTTGTTTAACAAGAAAACATATTTAGCATCTTCAAAGTGGTAGGAATGTTGTGTACATCAACTGATACAAACCCCCAAAACATCTATTTTAATTACAGGTTGTAAGGCAATTTTTGGGGGGGGAAATGCCAAGGGGGTGAATACTTTTGCAAGCCACTGTACATACATGAAGTGCTTTCATTTCTAAAAGGTAAAACATATATGAATCATTTCAAATAAAAGGTGACATTCTGTACTGTCACCTAATACGAAACATTCTACCTAAAATCCAAAATGCTGGAGCATAACACCAAATGTAAAACTGTAAGCTTCACTGTCCAAACACATATGGTGTGGACTATGTGTGTCTGGTAAACACATGTGGATCTGGTGAACAGTTATCACTTGTTGACCAACTACAGGAATACTGACCTCAGAGTCTCCAGTTTACAGTGGGGATTCCCCAGTCCAGCAGAGAGCAGCTTCACTCCTGAATCCTTCAGGTCATTGTTACTCAGATCCAGCTCTCTCATGTGTGAGGTGTTTGACTCCAGAGCTGAGACCAGAGAAGCACAGCCTTCCTCTGTGACTCCACAGCCTGACAGCCTGACAAAGAGATCATCATGACTTCACAAACACACTGTTAATTTAACACCAGTAGTGTAGAAGGAAAATGGCAGAAGCATTTAGTTATTTCTCCCAAACAACATAAAGATTAATCTTCTGTCTTCAAGAACTGTACGGTAATTTTGTTATACTAATGTAAACATCAATGCATTTCTTCAATATGTTTTTCAACATAAAATTATATACGGATTATGTACATAATAATCTCTAAACTGGATAATGCTTCCTGATGATTAGTTCTTATATGTCATTTTTATTTACTCACAGAGCAGCTCTGGAGGCTTTAACCACTGGCAGCAGCCTCAGAAGACCTTCCTCTGATCTGGAGTATTTCTTCAGGTCAAACACATCCAGCTCCTTTTCTGAAGTCAGCAACACAAAGACCAGAGCTGACCACTGTGCAGGTGACAGTTCGTCTTCTAAGAGACTTCCTGATCTCAGGTATCTTTGGATCTCCTCCACTAGAGAATGGTCATTCAGTTCATTCAGACAGTGGAACAGATTGATGCTCCTCTCTGGAGAGGGATTTTCCCCGATCTTCTCCTTGATGTACTTGACTGTTTCTTCATGGCTCTGTGAGCTGCTTCTTGTCTTTGTCAGTAGACCTCGTAAGTGCTTCTGATTGGACTCCAGTGAGAGGCCCAGAAGGAAGCGGAGGAAAAGGTCCAGGTTTCCCGTCTCACTTTGTAAGGCTTTATCCACAGCACTCTTGTAGAAAGTAACTTCAGGCTTGTCGTTTGTTTGCAGTTTGTCCATTAGATTCTCATTGTTGTTGATGAATGAGAGGAACACATATACAGCAGCCAGAAACTCCTGAATGCTCAGATGAACAAAGCAGTACACCTTGTCCTGGTACAGCACACATTCCTCTTTAAAGAGCTGTGTGCACAATCCTGAGTACACTGAGGCTTCATTGACATCAATGCCAGCCTCTTTCAGGTCTTCTTCATAGAAAATCAGATTGCCATTCACAAGCTGTTGAAAAGCCAGTTTTCCCAGTGACAGAATGCTCTCTTTATTCCAGTGTGGACCTGTCTCTTCTTTCCCAAGATACTTTTCATTCTTCTGTTTGGTATGAAACACCACAAGGTGTGTGTACATCTCAGTCAGAGTCTTGGGCATCTCTTCTCTCTTATGTTTCAGCATGTGTTCAAGGACTGTTGCAGAAATCCAACAGAAGACTGGAATGTGACACATGATGTGGAGGCTCCTTGATGTCTTTATGTGTGAGATGATTCTGCTGGCCAGGTCCTCATCACTGAATCTCTTCCTGAAGTACTCCTCCTTCTGTGGGTCATTGAACCCTCGTACCTCTGTCACCTGGTCAACACACCCTGAAGGGATCTTATTGGCTGCTGCAGGTCGGGTAGTTATCCAGAGGAGAGCAGAGGGAAGCAGATTTCCCTTGATGAGATTTGTCAGCAGAACATCCACGGAGGTTGACTCTGTGACATCCCAACAGATCTTGTTATTCTTGAAGTCTAGGGGCAGTCGGCACTCATCCAGACCATCAAAGATGAACAGAACTTTGTACTTGTTGTAGATGGAGATTCCTGATTGTTTGGTTTCCATTAAGAAGTGATTGAGAAGCTCAATGAACGTGTGTTTGTCCCCTTTCATCAAATTCAGCTCCCGAAAAGGGAATGAAAGTACAAATTGGACATCCTGATTTGCTTTTCCTTCAGCCCAGTCCAGAATGAACTTCTGCACAGAGACTGTTTTTCCAATGCCAGCTACTCCCTTTGTCAACACAGTTCTGATAAGTTTGTCTTGTCCAGTTAAGGGTTTGAAGATGTCGTTACATTTGATTGCAGTCTCTGGTCTTGCTTGTTTCCTGGTTTTTGTCTCAATCTGTCTCAGCTCATGTTCATTATTGACCTCTCCTGTTCCACCCTCTGTGATGTAGAGCTCTGTGTAGATCTTATTGAGAAGTGTTGGGTTTCCTTGTTTAGCGATCCCCTCAAATACACATTGAAACTTCTTCTTTAGATTAGATTTGAGTTCACGTTGGCAAATCACAGCAAGCTCATCTGAATCTAGAAATAACACAGAGGATATTAATATTACGTCTGTTTTAATGACTACAATATTGTAAGACGGTTATAACGTTTTACATTATAATCATTTATTCTATTAACTGACTGTATAAATGTGTAAATGTTTTCATATTGCATTACAGACTGGTGTGACTGATTATATTATTATTGGTATTATTGATGGTATTATTAATGTTGTCTCTCTCTCTCTAAATTAATCACCACAACACATCCCTGCTGCTACTTGATGAGGTCACAAGGTGTTGTGTTAAGGCTAGAGGTCGACCGATTAATCGGAATGGCCGATTAATTAGGGCCGATTTCAAGTTTTCATAACAATCGGAAACCGGTATTTTTGGACACCGATGTTTTATTTTTTTATTCTTTATTTAACTTGGCAAGTCAGTTAAGAACACATTCTTATTTTCAATGACGGCCTAGGAACGGTGGGTTAACTGCCTCGTTCAGGGGCAGAATGACAGATTTTCACCTTGTCAGCTCGGGGGATCCAATCTTGCAACCTTCAGGTTAACTAGTCCAACGCAATAACGACCTGCCTGCCTCTCGTTGCACTCCACAAGGAGACTGCCTGTTACGCGCATGCAGTAAGCCAAGGTAAGTTGCTAGCTAGCATTAAACTTATCTTATAAAAAACAATCAATCAATCATAATCACTAGTTAACTACACATGGTTGATGATATTACTAGATATTATCTAGCGTGTCCTGCTAGATAATATATACAATCTGACTGAGCATACAAGCATACAAGTATCTAAGTATCTGACTGAGCGGTGGTAGGCAGAAGCAGGCGCGTAAACATTCATTCAAACAGCACTTTCATGCGTTTTGCCAGCAGCTCTTCGTTGTGCGTCAAGCATTGCGCTGTTTATGACTTCAAGCCTATCAACTCCCGAGATGAGGCTGGTGTAACCGAAGTGAAATGGCTAGCTAGTTAGCGCGCGCTAATAGCGTTTCAAACGTCACTGGCTCTGAGACTTGGAGTGGTTGTTTCCCTTGCCCTGCATGGGTAACGCTGCTTCGAGGGTGGCTGTTGTCGTTGTGTTCCTGGTTCGAGCCCAGGGAGGAGCGAGGAGAGGGACGGAAGCTATACTGTTACACTGGCAATACTAAAGTGCCTATAAGAACATCCAATAGTCAAAGGTTAATGAAATACAAATGGTATAGAGGGAAATAGTCCTATAATTCCTATAATAACTACAACCTAAAACTTATTATCTGGGAATATTGAAGACTCATGTTAACTTCTCTGGGATAGTTGGGACGCTAGCGTCCCAACTGACAAGCACCCCAACCCCCCCCTCACTGATTAGCATCGCGTCAGAATGAAAAAGGAAAATCTAAATATCATTAAATCACAAGTCCAAGACACCAAATGAAAGATACAGATCTTGTGAATAAAGCCACCATTTCAGATTTTTAAAATGTTTTACAGGGAAGACAAAATATGTAAATCTATTAGCTAACCACGTTAGCAAAAGACACCATTTTTCTTTGTCCACCATTTTTTCTCTCCACCAGTAGCTATCACCAATTCGGCCAAATAAAGATATTGATAGCCACTAACCAAGAAAAAACCTCATCAGATGACAGTCTGATAACATATTTATTGTATAGGATAGGTTTTGTTAGAAAAATGTGCATATTTCAGGTAGAAATCATAGTTTACAATTGCACCCACCATCACAACTCGACTAGAATAAATACAGAGAGCAACGTGTATTACCTAATTACTAATCATAAAACATTTCTTAAAAATACACAGCTCACAGCAATGGAAAGACACAGATCTTGTGAATTCAGACAATATTTCAGATGTTCTAAGTGTTTTACAGCGAAAACACAATAAATCGTTATATTAGCATACCACATATGCAAACGTTACCCGAGCATTGATTCAAGCCAAAGAGAGCGATATCGTTATCATCGCCAAAATATATTAATTTTTTCACTAACCTTCTCAGAATTCTTCCGATGACACTCCTGTAACATCATATTACAACATACATATAGAGTTTGTTCGAAAATGTGCATATTTAGCCACAAAAAAACGTGGTTATACAATGAGAATAGTAGCCAACCTGGGCTGAAAATGTCGGACGCCATTTTGGACAGTGATCTAGCGTAATGAATAACTAATCATAAACTTTACTAAAAAATATAGGGTGGACAGCAATCGAAAGACAAATTAGTTCTTAATGCAATCGCTGAATTACATTTCTAAAATTATCCTTACTGTGCAATACAGGGTTCGCCAAGCGAAGCTACACAAAACAAAATGGCGGCTTATGCGTTTGACATTTTTCAACAGAATAACGATTTATCATCAAAAATAGTTCTTACTATGAGCTGATCTTCAATCAGAATCTTGGGCAATGTATCCTTTCTCCGGTCTAATCGTCTTTTGGTCGAAAGATGTCCTCTTGTCCTGTCGAAATGGCCACTAACGTTCGACCGGTACTGGAAACGTGCCCAGCGCTTCAAAGTGCATCACAAAGAAATGCCTCAAAATCGCACTAAACGGATATAAATTGCTATAAAACGGTTTAAATTAACTACCTTATGATGTCTTTAACACCTATAACGAATAAAAACATGACCGGCGATATATAAGTGGCTAAAAAAAAGCTTGGAAGGAGGCCAGTCCGACGACCACTCTGCGTCGAGCGCACTGTTGAAAAGGACGTTCTTTCCGCTCCAGGGTCTATTTATAGAGCCCGGATTGCGCAATCCACTCCATTCAAAATCTCCCCGCTTACTGACATCTAGAGGAAGGCGTAGGCAGTGTTTGTAGCATCATAGCATTCACAGGGACTTATGAACTGACCTGGGAGCAGGGGCCAAGATTTCTGAAATCTCACTCCCTGGCAGGAAAAGTGCTGTAGAATGAGTTCTGTTTCACTCAGAGACATAATTCCAACGGTTATAGAAACTAGAGAGTGTTTTCTATCCAATAATAACAATAATATGCATATTGTACAAGCAAGAATTGAGTACTAGGCAGTTTAATTTGGAGACCAATTTTCCCTAAGTCGAAACAGCACCCCCTATATCCCAGAGAAGTTAAAAGGAACCACCAGCTTTCATATGTTCTCATGTTCTGAGCAAGGAACTTAAACGTTAGCTTTCTTACATAGCACATATTGCACTTTTACTTTCTTCTCCAACACTTTGTTTTTGCATTATTTCAACCAAATTGAACATGTTTCATTATTTACTTGAGGCAAGATTGATTTTATTGATGTATTATATTAAGTTCAAATAAGTGTTCATTCAGTATTGTTGTAATTGTCATTATTACAAGTAAATGTAAAAAAAATTGTATCGGCTTTTTTGGTCGTCCAATAATCGGTATCGGTATCTGCGTTGAAAAATCATAATCGGTCGACCTCTAGTTAAGGCTGCTACAATATCATTGAGTTACACAGCTACTTTAGCTGTACTTTAGCTACAGCTTTTAAATGTTATAAAACAGCATTCAACATGAGGCAGACAGATCTTACATTTCTCCAGTGTGTCAGCAAGATCCTTCTGGTTCATTTTCCTCAGGACGTGCAGTGTGATCTTCAGAGCCCCCTCTCTGGCACTGCTCTCCTGCTTCTCATCTTCAGCATCCACCACTTCCTTCTTCTGACTCTCAAAGCCTTCTGGGAGTTCTGGACTAAGAATCCTCTTGAACATCTTCAGCTCATTCTTCACAAATGTGATAATATTCTCTTCAAGCAGCTGAAATAAATCAAGTAAATAAGTTAAGCAAGAGAAGAAATGCTTTCTCATTAACACATTAATGAATGATTGACAGATCAACTTTACTTGAGGTAAACAAAAACAAATGTACATAACAGGACCACATACACTGAATATGGAGGCCAGGTCTGTTTGATGACTCTGGGAAGACTGACCACTGAGAATCTCTGACTCTGATCTCTCCTGTTGGTTTCTGTGGACAAAACATGAGATTACATCTCCTCATCCAGGGAGTACGCACGCACGCACGCACGCACGCACGCACGCACGCACGCACGCACGCACGCACGCACGCACGCACGCACGCACGCACGCACGCACGCACGCACGCACACACACACACACACACACACACACACACACACACACACACACACACACACACACACACACACACACACACACACAGGGAGGGAATGTTGTGTTTGTTTAATATTGTTTTAGGACTATGAAAATGGACAAAAGGATTAGCCTATGGATTATGAAAACAACCAAAAGAAATGGAAAATGGGAGAGGAGAAATGACTAGAGACAGTGTTGTTTAACTCACTGACCATGACCCATGAGTTCTTCTTACCTTTGTTCAGTAGAAAAGTCTCCCTCTCTAAACTGTATAGGTTGCATCATAGACCCGTCACTCTTCATGGACACACAGCTGGGAACAGGGTAGGCTGGTCTCTCCTGCTTGATTGGGCTTCAACACAACAGAGACAAACATTACATCTCTCATCTACTCTGAGCTCAGATGGGGAAACATAAGAAGAGTTTCATTCCTAAAAGCTATATATCCATTTTCAGAAATGTTTGTAAATGAGCTTTAATTGTTTAAAGATATTATGAAAGGGATTGGTGTGTTTTTTCACTATCTAATCATTGCATGGGGTTGTTCAATGACAGACATGTATTTGTTTAAAATCTATCACTTGATGGTTTCATTTTCAGAGAGACAAATAATATATTTTTTTGCAAAATACTATATATCTTCCTCACATTCAAATGTAGCAACATTTGAAATTGTGTTTTTTACATTTGATTAAATTGAGAGTTCTTCTTTGTCTACAGGGCTGTTACTTTGGCAGATCACGTCACCCATCTAAATAAATAGCTGTTTATATTTATAATTAACTAAATGTATGGTGTTTTTGGTTTATGTCAATTGAATTGTTTGTTATGCTATAAATGGTTATTTTAGTGGTAAAATGTGATAAAAAGTGGTAAAATGAACTAGAAAATTTTATATTTTCTAATTCTGAGTAATTACTACTTTAGTAAGGAATTACACATTATTCAGTACTATTGCAGTTGCTACATAATTCCAATAGATGGCAGCATAAGACCACAAATGACATTTAAGAAGATGAGTTTAGTTTTCTCCCTGGATACACCACCACTCCCCCTCACAGGAAAACTCCTGTGTGTTTCTTTCTGTCCCTTTACACACTGCTGACGCAAGAGGAAGGACTGAAAATGCATTTAACAGATTACTGTGAAGTAATATAATGATGATTCATGTTTATTATTACCTGTTCTTATGTGAAAGCGAAGGGCATGTTGAGGTAAATTTACTAACCGGGAGGGTTGAATGATGTAATTTATTGGTGGGCTGGAAGACGCACTCTTGTCTTTTCTATTCCGAGGTTGTTTACTCACAATATCAGATATTAAGATGATTTTTATAATGAATGTTTACTGAGGTTGAGGCTCTGACAAGTGATTATTTACTCGGGGTTCAATACCTGCTATAGTCACTATTTCTTTGCTCTCCCAAAAGCAACACAGCCCTAATACGAGATATATAGCTAACTAAAGTAATGTGACCATTTTAGAAAATCATGGGACATATAGTCTCTGTTTGCATGCTATTTTATGTCAATCATATTGCTGCTTGTAGTCTATAACTGATGCTTCATGGTCTTATGCTGCCATCTATTGGAAATATTTAGCAATTAAAAGTTATTAATTCACTTACAGACATTGGTGAGGCAGCTGAGAAATAAAGTGTATTTGTCTTGTTAATTCTTTAGATCAGTTTCATACCTGCCCCATCTATCCCATTCCAATTTCCAATTGCTGGACTCTCACATAGAGGTTTCCAGGTCACCCAGTTCAAAAACACATTTGAAAAATAGAACTAATTTGGCTTGTTTATCAAGTGTTCTGCCTTGCAATAATAAATATCATAAAAGGGCCCTAGAATTAGGGTTAAGGCTAAAATAGGTTATACATAGGGTTAGAGTTTCCGTATAGCACTTTGTGACATCTGCTGATGTAAAAAGGGCTGTATAAATACATTTGATTGATTGATTGTTAGGTTTAAGGTTTGTAGGGCAAAAAACAGTATGGGTTTATAGCTCCCTTGGCCTTCTGTGGGTACTACATAACTCATTCACGACATCTGCTAGGCTCATAATCTGAGGTAGCAACTGAGTCAGATCTACAAATCAATGAGCTAGACCTGTCCATCTGGTTTCTAACTCAGTGAACCTGCGCAGCATTCGCTCAATTCGATGCCTACAAACAAAGATTTAGATACATATCAAATTACCCAGCAGCCATTAAGAAACAACAAGTCGTCAAAAGAGTGTAATTTCTTCATTAAAACATGTATTCAGGCTGTTTAAATCAGTCACATCTTGAAAAACAGGACATGTGTTTTGTTTTGATTGTATACCTTTTTCTGAAAACAAATATGGTTCAAATGCTAATTCAAATGACGTTTGGCTGAAAGGTGGCTGGTTCGAATCCCTGGCCGGGCCCTGGAAAAATCAGGCGGAATTGATCTGACCACTGGAGGGCTGCTGGGTTCATATCCTCAAAACATTAACCTTTCGTTGATCAGAACTCGAGAGGCTCTTCTTCACTGAGCCCAAAAATATATAATTTTATAAATTTTATAATTTTTAGTGATTCCATATATTAAGGAAGTGATAGAAGCCTTTTTGGTTCTATAAGGAACCTTCTCTTCTAAGAGTGTATAATAAACACGTTTTTCTTTTGATTATTTAATTATCTACATCATGTTATTTCAAGTTATCCCTTTGGAGCACAACATCATATTGTTAAAAAATAATCCTAAATTGGGTGTGGCTATAAATTGAGCAATTGAAGGCATCTAGGGTGTAATATGTGTTAGATGAAAATGACCATTGTTGCAACGTTGTAGACCACATTATTGGCAAGGGACTTGATGCTACTATGCCAAAGATATTTAGAGTTGTTAAACGGGTGTGAAGAGTGTGTTGATATAACGGTAATATTGTCAAAATTCTGCTTGTAATCAGAAATCAGAAATGGTAAAAAAAATATGCATTCCATTATATTAGGCAATAATTAAGAGCAGGCAAAGTGGTCGTGTCGTGAAAATTCTATCAAATGTCTTACATTGCAACGAGTACAGTCAGGGTGCCGTGGAACCCCTGCAGTACCTCCACAGACCCCAGATTGAGAACCCCTGCAGTACCTCCTCAGACCCCGGATTGAGAACCCCTGCAGTACCTCCACAGACCCCGGATTGAGAACCCCTGCAGTACCTCCACAGACCCCGGATTGAGAACCCCTGCAGTACCTCCACAGACCCCGGATTGAGAACCCCTGCAGTACCTCCACAGACCCCGGATTGAGAACCCCTGCAGTACCTCCACAGACCCCGGATTGAGAACCCCTGATTTAGCAGATGCTCTTATCCAGAGTGATTTACAGGAAGTGCATTCATCTTAAACTATGCCACTTTATGTTTATATACCCTACATTACTCATCTCATATGTATATACTGTTTTCTATACCATCTACTGCATCTTGCCTATGCCGTTCTGTACCATCACTCATTCATATATCTTTATGTACATATTCTTTATCCCTTTACACTTGTGTGTATAAGGTAGTAGTTGATGAATTGTTAGGTTAGATTACTCGTTGGTTATTACTGCATTGTCGGAACTAGAAGCACAAGCATTTCGCTACGCTCGCATTAACATCTGCTAACCATGTGTATGTGACAAATAACATTTAATTTGATGAAAAATACAAGTTTTATACATAGGATTAAAGATAAACGTCTTGTTAATCCTACCGCTGTGTGAAATTTCAAAAAGGCTTTACAGAGAAAGCACACCACGCGAATATGTTAGGTCAGCGCCTAGCCACACAAAACCATACAGCCATTTTCCAACCAAGGAGAGGTGTCACAAAAGTCAAAAATAGCGTTAAATTAATCACTTACCTTTGATGATCTTAATCTGGTGGCACTCCAGGGTCTCCATGTTAGACAATAAATGTTTGTTTTGTTCAATAATGTCCCTCTTTATGTCCAAAAACCTCAGTTTTGTTAGTGCGTTTAGCTCAGTAATCCAAAGGCACAATACGCTCTCTCAACATCCAGACGAAAAGTCAAAAAAGTACAATAAAAGTTTGTAGAAACATGTCAAACGATGTTTAAAATCAATCCTCAGGTTGTTTTTGTCATAAATATTCAATAATATTTCAACCGGACAAAAGCTTCTTCAGAAAAGAAGAAACAAGAAAGGCTCCCGATCACAAGCTGGGCTCATGTCTGGAAATTTCCACTGTCCACTGAAAGTGCTGTATCTCCCTCATTTTTCAGAGTAAAAGCCTGAAACAATGCCTAAAGACTGGTCACATGTAGAAGAAGCCATAGAGATAGTGAACTGGGTCTCTGTATGGTGGATAGGCTTTCAATGGAAAAACAGCCTTTCAAAATAATAGTACTTCCTGGATGGATTTTCCTCAGGTTTTCGCCTGTCATATCAGTTCTGTTATACTCACAGACATTATTTTAACAGTTTTGGAAACTTTATAGTGTTTTCTATCCAAATCTACTAATTATATGCATATCGTAAATTTGGGGACGCTTTTCATCCAAAAGTTAAACAACATTGTCTCTAGTCATTTCTCCTTTCCCATTTCTTTTTGTTGTTTTCATAATCCATAGGCTAATCCTTTTGTCCATTTTCATAGTCCTAAAATAATATTAAAAAAAACAACATTCCCTCCCTCCCTGTGTGTGTGTGTGTGTGTGTGTGTGTGTGTGTGTGTGTGTGTGTGTGTGTGTGTGTGTGTGTGTGTGTGTGTGTGTGTGTGTGTGTGTGTGTGTGTGTGTGTGTGTGTGTGTGTGTATGTGTGTGTGTGTGTGTGTGTGTGTGTGTGTGTGTGTGTGTGTGTGTGTGTGTGTGTGTGTATGCACTTCTTGATGTTTTGCCCACAGAAACCAACAGGAGAGATCAGAGTCAGAGATTCTCCGTGGTCAGTCTTCCCAGAGTCACCAAACAGACCTGGCCTCCATATTCAGTGTATGTGGTCCTGTTATGTACATTTGTTTTTGTTTACCTCAAGTAAAGTTGATCTGTCAATCATTCATTAATGTGATAATGAGAAAGCATTTAGTCTCTTGCTTGACTTATTTACTTGATTTATTTCAGTTGCTTGAAGAGAATATTATGACATTTGTGAAGAACGAGCTGAAGATGTTCAAGAGGAATCTTAGTCCAGAACTCCCAGAAGGCTTTGAGAGTCAGAAGCAGGATAAGGAAGTGGTGGATGCTGAAGATGAGAAGCAGGAGAGCAGTGCCAGAGAGGGGGCTCTGAAGATCACACTGCACATCCTGAGGAAAATGAACCAGAAGGAGCTTGCTGACACACTGGAGAAAAGTAAGAGCTGTCTGCCTCCTGTTGAATGATGTTTTATAACATTTAAAAGCTGTAGCTAAAGTACAGCTAAAGTAGCTGTGTAACTCAATGATATTGTAGCAGCCTTAACACAACATCTAGTGACCTCATCAAGTAGCAGCAGGGCTGTGTTGATTAATTTAGAGAGAGAGAGAGAGAGAGAGAGAGAGAGAGAGAGAGAGAGAGAGAGAGAGAGAGAGAGAGAGAGAGAGAGAGAGAGAGAGAGAGAGAGAGAGAGAGAGAGAGAGAGAGAGAGAGAGAGAGAGAGAGAGAGAGAGAGAGAGAGAGAGAGAGAGAGAGAGAGAGAGAGAGAGAGAGAGAGAGAGAGAGAGAGAGAGAGAGAGAGAGAGAGAGAGAGAGAGAGAGAGAGAGAGAACATTAATGAGCGGCATTAACACAGACTTCTCTAGAGTTAAATTTAAAGAAAATATTAAACTTCTCTAGGATAGGGGGCAGCATTTGGAATCCTGGATGAAAAGCATGCCCAAATTCAACTGCCTGCTACTCTATCCCAGATGATAAGATATGCATATTATTAGTGTATTTGAAAAGAAAACTCTCTGAAGTTTCTAAAACTGTTTGAATCATGTCTGTGAGTATAACAGAACTTATGTAGCAGGCGAAACCCCGAGGACAAACCATTCAGATTTTTTTTTTTTTAGGTCACTCTTTTCAATGGATTTTCATTGGGATTCCAGATTTCTAAGGGACCTTCTTGCAGTTTCTACCGCTTCCACTGGATGTCACCAGTCTTTAGAAATTGGTTGAGGATTTTCCTTTGACAAATGAAATAGTAGCCCTGTTCAAAACGAGGGTCACTTCAAGTGTACCTTTTGATAGAGGCGCGTGACCAGAAAGGTAGCGTCAGGTTGTTTTCTTCCTGTATTGAACACAGATCATCCCGTCTTCAATTTAGATTATTTACCTTTAAAAATACCTACAGTTGTATTACAAAAGTAGTTTGAAATGTTTTGGCAAAGTTTACAGGTAACTTTTGAGATATTTTTTTGTCAAGTTGCGCAAGTTGGAACCAGTGTTTTTCTGGATCAAACACGCCAAATAAATGGACATTTTGGATATATAACAACGGAATTAATCTAACAAAAGGACCATTTTTGATGTTTATGGGACATATTGGAGTGCCAACAAAAGAAGCTCGACAAAGGTAAGGCATGATTTATATTTTTATTTCTGCGTTTTGTGTCGCGCCTGCAGGGTTGAAATATGCTTCTCTGTCTTTGTTTACTATTGTGCTATCCTCAGATAATAGCATTGTTTGCTTTCGCCAAAAAGCCTTTTTGAAATCTGACATGTTGGCTGGATTCACAACGAGTGTAGCTTTAATTGTGTGATTTCGTGAAAGTTTGATTTTTATAGTATTTTATTTGAATTTGGCGCTCTGCATTTTCCCTGGTTTTTGGCCAGGTGGGACGCTAGCGTCCAACATATCCCAGAGAGGTTGTTAATATCCTCTGTGTTATTTCTAGATTCAGAAGAGCTTGGTGTGAGTTGCCAACGTGAACTCAAATCTAATCTAAAGAAGAAGTTTCAATGTGTATTTGAGGGGATCGCTAAACAAGGAAACCCAACACTTCTCAATAAGATCTACACAGAGCTCTACATCACAGAGGGTGGAACAGGAGAGGTCAATAATGAACATGAGCTGAGACAGATTGAGACAACAACCAGGAAACAAGCAAGACCAGAGACTGCAATCAAATGTAACGACATCTTCAAACCCTTAACTGGACAAGACAAACTTATCAGAACTGTGTTGACAAAGGGAGTTGCTGGCATTGGAAAAACAGTCTCTGTGCAGAAGTTCATTCTAGACTGGACTGAAGGAAATGCAAATCAGGATGTCCAATTTGTATTTTCTTTCCCTTTTCGGGAGCTGAATTTGATGAAAGAGGACAAATACACTTTCATCGAACTTCTTAATCACTTCTCAAAGGAAACCAAACAATCAAGAATCTCCAACTACGACAAGTACAAAGTTCTGTTCATCTTTGATGGTCTGGATGAGTGCCGACTGCCCCTAGACTTCCAGAAGAACAGGATCTGTTGTGACGTCACAGAGTCAACCTCCGTGGATGTTCTGCTGACAAATCTCATCAAGGGAAATCTGCTTCCCTCTGCTCTCCTCTGGATAACTACCCGACCTGCAGCAGCCAATAAGATTCCTTCAGGGTGTGTTGACCAGGTGACAGAGGTACGAGGGTTCAGTGACCCACAGAAGGAGGAGTACTTCAGGAAGAGATTCAGTGATGAGGACCTGGCCAGCAGAATCATCTCACACATAAAGACATCAAGGAGCCTCCACATCATGTGCCACATTCCAGTCTTCTGTTGGATTTCTGCAATAGTCCTTGAACACATGCTGAAACATAAGAGAGAAGAGATGCCCAAGACTCTGACTGAGATGTACACACACCTTGTGGTGTTTCATACCACACAGAAGAATGAAAAGTATCTTGGGAAAGAAGAGACAGGTCCACACTGGAATAAAGAGAGCATTCTGTCACTGGGAAAACTGGCTTTTCAACAGCTTGTGAAGGGCAATCTGATTTTCTATGAAGGAGACCTGAAAGATGCTGGCATTGATGTCAATGAAGCCTCAGTGTACTCAGGATTGTGCACACAGCTCTTTAAAGAGGAATGTGGGCTGTGCCAGGACAATGTGTACTGCTTTGTTCATCTGAGCATTCAGGAGTTTCTGGCTGCTGTATATGTGTTCCTCTCATTCATCAACAACAATGAGAATCTAATGGCCGAACCGCAAACAAAGTCCAGCATCTTTTCTTCGCTGTTCAAAGACAAGTCTGCAGTTACTTTCTACAAGAGTGCTGTGGATAAAGCCTTACAAAGCGAAATGGGAAACCTGGACCTTTTCCTCCGCTTCCTTCTGGGCCTCTCACTGGAGTCCAATCAGAAGCACTTACGAGGTCTACTGACAAAGACAAGAAGCAGCTCACAGACCCATGAAGAAACAGTAAAGTACATCAAGGAGAAGATCAGGGAGAATCCCTCTCCAGAGAGGTGCATCAATCTGTTCCACTGTCTAAATGAACTGAATGACCATTCTCTAGTGGAGGAGATCCAAAGTTACCTGAGATCAGGGAGTCTCTCAAAACCCAACCTGTCACCTGCACAGTGGTCAGCTCTGGTCTTTGTGTTGCTGACTTCAGAAAAGGAGCTGGATGTGTTTGACCTGAAGAAATACTCCAGATCAGAGGAAGGTCTTCTGAGGCTGCTGCCAGTGGTCAAAGCCTCCAGAGCTGTTCTGTGAGTACATAAAATGGAATTTAAGAACTAATCATCAGGAATACATTTTCATTTTAGAGAAAAATATGTATTATAATATGTATATAATATTATATTGAAAAACATATTGAATAAATGCATTGATTTTCATATTAGTATAACATTATGAAGATACAATTCTAGGAGACTATTAGACGATTAATCTATATGCTGTTTGAGAGAATAAACCAAATGCATCTACCATTGTCCTTCTTCACTACTGGTGTTAAATTAACAGCATTTTTGTGAAGTCATGATGATCTCTTTGTCAGGCTGTCAGGCTGTGGAGTCACAGAGAAAGGCTGTGCTTCTCTGGTCTCAGCTCTGAGGTCAAACCCCTCACACCTGAGAGAGCTGGATCTGAGTAACAATGACCTGAAGGATTCAGGAGTGAAGCTGCTCTCTGCTGGACTGGGGAATCCCCACTGTAAACTGGAGACTCTGAGGTCAGTATTCCTGTAGTTGGTCAACAAGTGATAACTGTTCATCAGATCCACATGTGTTTACCAGACACACATAGTCCACACCATATGTGTTTGGACAGTGAAGCTTACAGTTTTACATTTGGTGTTATGCTCCAGCATTTTGGATTTGAGATAGAATGTTTCATATTAGGCGACAGTACAGAATGTCACCTTTTATTTAAAGGTTTTCATACATATATTTTTTACCGTTTAGTCTTAATTATTTGGATAAATTAATTTAGTCAAAAGTGTAGTGTTTGGTCCAAGATTCTTTGCTTGCAGTGATTGCATCAAGCTTGTGATTCTACTAACTTGTTGAATTCATTTGCTGTTTGTTTTGGTTGTGTTTTAGATGTTTTTCCTTATAGAAACTGAGTGGTGAATAATGTCCTGTCATTTTGGAGTTACTTGTATTGTAAGAATTGAAGATGTTTCTGAACACTTCTACATTCATGTGGATGTTACCATGATCATGAATTGTGAATGATGATGAATGAGAAAGTTACAGAGGCACAGAGATCATACCCCCTCTGTTATTGGTAATGGTGAGAGGTTAGCATGTTTTGTTGTAGTCTCTGTTATTGGTAATGCTGAGAGGTTAGCATGTTTTGTTGTAGCCTCTGTTATTGGTAATGGTGAGAGGGTAGCATGTTTTGTTGTAGCCTCTGTTATTGGTAATGGTGAGAGGTTAGCATGTTTTGTTGTAGCCTCTGTTATTGGTAATGGTGAGAGGTTAGCATGTTTTGTTGTAGCCTCTGTTATTGGTAATGGTGAGAGGTTAGTATGTTTTGTTGTAGCCTCTGTTATTGGTAATGGTGAGAGGTTAGCATGTTTTGTTGTAGTCTCTGTTATTGGTAATGGTGAGAGGTTAGCATGTTTTGTTGTAGTCTCTGTTATTGGTAATGGTGAGAGGTTAGCATGTTTTGTTGTAGCCTCTGTAACTTTTCATATCAAAGTTTTCATGATTGAGTTATAATTTGTACTAATCATGGCATAATCAGGATTAATTTAGTAGTGTTTAGAAACATGTTATCTACTCACTTAGACAGAAAATTACTCCAGTCATCATCCAATATTCAGTTACTATCGGGCAAAACAAACCCAAAACACAACCAAAACAAACTGCAAATGCAACCAACAAGTGTACAACCAAATTCTCAACTTTTGACTACTTTATTACACTATAAGTACATTTGTCAGAATACTTATAACTTCTTCAAATTGGGGGACTGGATACATAAAGTGCTTTCATTTCAAAACGGTGTAACAGATATGTGTTAAAATATCGTCAAATAAAAGGTGACATTATATACTGTCACCTCAAATGAAACATTTGATCTGAAATCCAAAATCTTGGAGTATAGAGTCACACTTAAAATGTTAGCTTCACTGTAAAAATAGATATGGTGTAAACTGTATACTCAATACAATCTAAATCTGATACCTCTAATTGTCACGCACTGACCTTAGAGAGAAGTTTTATTTCTCTATTTGGTTAGGTCAGAGTGTGATGTGGGGTGGGCATTCTATGTTTTGGTTTCTATGTTTCTTTATTTCTATGTTTTGGCTGGGTATGGTTCTCAATCAGGGACAGCTGTCTATCGTTGTCTCTGATTGGGAATCATACTTAGATAGCCCTTTTTCCCTCCTTTCAGTGTGGGAAGTTGACTTTTGTTAGTGGCACTATTGCCCTGTAAGCTTCAAGGTTGGTTCTTTGTTTCTTGTTTTGTTGGCGTCATTCCAAAATAAAGAAAATGTACGCTCACCACGTTGCACTTTGGGCCACTTCTTTTGATGACCGTGACAGAACTACCCACCTCAAAAGGACCAAGCAGCGTGGCCAGGATAATGAGACAACCTGGGAGGAGGTAGAGAGGTGGTCGGTCGACCCAGGGAGAGTGCCAGAGCCCACCTGGCATTCAATTGAACAGTGCGAGGAGGGATACCGGAGAATGGAGTTGGCGACACGTACACGGCTAGCAAGGAAGCCCGAGAGGCAGCCCCAGAATTATTTTGGGTGAGGAACACAGGGAGTTTGGCTGAGTCAGGTTGGAGACCTGAGCCAACTCCCTGTGCTTACCGTGGCGAGTGTCGTCCTGGTCAGGCACCGTGTTATGCGGTGGAGTGCACGGTGTCTCCAGTGAGCGTTCACAGCCCAGTGCGCTACCTTCCAGCTCCCCGGATCGGCCCGGGCTAGAGTGAGCGTCCAGCCAGGACGGATGGTGCCGGCTCAGCGCATCTAGCCGCCAGTACGTCACTACGGCCCAGGATATCCTGCGCCGGCTCTGCGCACTGTGTCTCCGGTGCGTCTGCACAGCCCAGTGCGTCCTGTGCCTGCACCCCGCACGTGCTGGGCCAAAGTCACCATCCAGCCAGGACGGGTTGTGCTCTACGCTCGAGACCTCCAGTGTCCCTCCACGGCCTAGTGTAGCCGGTGCCTCCGCCAAGAACAAAGCCTCCTGTATGTCTCCCCAGCCTGGTATGTCCTGTGCCACCTCCCCGCACTCGCCCTGAGGTGCGCGTCTGCAGCCCGGTGCCACCTGTACCGGTCCCACGCCTCAGGCCTCCAGTGCGCCTCCACAGTCCGGAGCTTCCGGCGACAGTTCCCCAGTCCGGAGCCTCCGACGACGTGCCACAGTCCGGAGCCTCCGGCGACGGGCCACAGTCCGGAACCTCCGGCAACGGTGCCCAGTCCGGGCCCTGCAGCGAGGGTGCCCAGTCCGGGGGTCAGCAGCGAGGGTCCCCACACCAGAGGCGCCACCAAAACGGGGTGAGCCAGAGTTGGAGCGGCGTCTACGTCCCGCACCAGAGCCGCCACCGCGGATAGATGCCCACCCGGACCCTCCCCTATAGGTTCAGGTTTTGCGGCCGGAGTCCGCACCTTTGGGGGGGGGTACTCAGGGACAGGGACAGCTGTCTATCGTTGTCTCTGATTGGGAATCATACTTAGGTAGCCCTTTTTCCCTCCTTTCAGTGTGGGAAGTTGACTTTTGTCAGTGGCACCATAGCCCTGTAAGCTTCACGGATGGTTCTTCGTTTGTTGTTTTGTTGCCGTCATTCCAAAATAAAGAAAATGTACGCTCACCACGCTGCACTTTGGTCCACTTCTTTTGACGGTAGGCAGCCCTTTCCCCCACCTGTCTTTGTGGGTAGTTTGGTCCACTTCTTTTGACGGCCGTGACGCTAATACCTTTGACTGATACTGCTTTTTAAACTGGTCTGGTCAGTCTACTCAAATATTTGTACTATAAATTTTTCTATCTGCAGGCAATACTTTGATAATTTGTCAATTCTAATAATCATACATTCATTTATGAATGGATATGGCTGTCACGTTCCTGACCTGTTTTATGTTATTTTTGTATGTGTTTAGTTGGTCAGGGCGTGAGTTGGGGTGGGCATTCTATGTTTTGTGTTTCTATGTTTAGGTCACTTGTAATTAGCCTTATATGGTTCTCAATCAGAGACAGGTGTTTGACGTTTTCCTCTGATTGAGAACCATATATAGGTTGGCTGTTCACACTGTTTGTTTGTGGGTGATTGTCTCCTGTGTCTGTGTCTATGTACGTTGCGCCACACGGGACTGTTTCGGTTTGTTTGTTCGTTCGTTCGGTTTATGTAGTCTGTTCCTGTTTCATGCGTTCTTCGTGTCATGTAAGTTCTTATGTTCAGGTTCGTCTACGTCGTTTGTTGTTTTGTAGTTTGTTATAGTGTTTTCGTGTTTTTCCGTTTTGTTAATAAATATCATGTCATCACACCTCGCTGCATTTTGGTTCAATCCCTGCTCCTCCTCTTCGGATGAAGAGGAAGAGGAACACCGTTACAATGGCAGGTTTCAGGTCACTGATATATCTGAATATGTTGAAAAATATACTGCCACTATCTTCACCACCAAAGAATAGCAGTGTGATTTTAATATGATTTGACTTTTTGCAGGTTGTCACACTGTCTAGTCACAGAGGAAGGCTGTGCTTCTCTGGTCTCAGCTCTGAGGTCAAACCCCTCACACCTGAGAGAGCTGGACCTGAGCTACAATCACCCAGGAGACTCAGGAGTCAGACTGCTCTCTGCTGGACTGGAGGATCCACACTGCAGACTGGAGAAACTCAAGTATGTAGAGGGTTTATGTCAATGTTCATATCAGACATGTTTGACTTATCAGGCCAGTTAAGGCAAACATTCTTACCACCACTTGGACAAAGGTATTTGCTGACTGTGTGTGTGAGCTCCCATGTATCCCTCAATGACTGTCTGTTCTTCTGCTTACCGCTACAGTGTGGAACATGGTGGAGAGAACACAATGAAACCTGGACTTAGAAAATGTGAGTGTTGACTGCTGTGAAGAATATGACTAAGAACAAGTCTTAATTCAAGTTAAGTCAAAGTCAAAGACCACCATCATTACTGACTTGGTCATATTAAATATCAGCTGTAGTTCTACAGAAGCAGAAATTATGGACACCAAAGTTTACAAAGAGTTGCTTTGACAATGTGTGTGTGTCATGTTCGTGTTACATAAGAAATGTGTGTTTGTGTTCATGATGCATACAGCTGTGTGTGTGTGTGTGTGTTTAATTAATGTGAATAAGTGTGTTTTATATTACCATACAGTATAACATATGATCATTCAACAAGTCTCAAGTTACCTTAACTTCTCCTTTTGATACCTAGAGACATCTACATTAAATGAATTAGTGAAAAGCGAGTTAACATTCTAATGTGAATGATGATGATTTCTAATATTGCGTCTGGTTTCATCCATCAGATGTCTGTGATCTCACACTGGACCCAAACACAGTAAACAGACGCCTCTCTCTGTCTGAGGAGAACAGAAAGGTGACAGATAGGAGAGAGAAGCAGCCGTATCCTGATCACCCAGAGAGATTTGAGGACTGGAGACAGGTGCTGTGTAGAGAGGGTCTGACTGGGCGCTGTTACTGGGAGGTAGAGTGGAGTGGAAGAAGGGTTGATATAGGAATGACTTATAAAGGAATCAACAGGAGAGGATGGGGTAATGACTTTTGTCTTGGATACAATGACAAGTCCTGGAGTCTGTTCTGCTATGACAACGGTTACATTGCCTGTCACAATAATAATCCCATTACCATAGACGTCCGCCCCTCCAGCTCCTACAGAGTAGGAGTGTATCTGGACTGGCCAGCCGGCACTCTGTCCTTCTATAGAGTCTCCTCTGACACACTGACCCACCTGTACACATTCACCTCCACATTCACTGAGCCCCTCTATCCAGGGTTTTGGCTTTACTATGACTCCTCAGTGTCTCTGTGTCAAACACAACATGATGTTTCACTCTAATCAGGGTCATGTTCAGTCAGACACACTGGAGCAACAATGTACAATATCTCTCTAGTGTGTTAACCCCTCTATCCAGGGTGTTTGGTATGAATATCTCTCTAGTGTGTTAACCCCTCTATCCAGGGTGTTTGGTATGAATATCTCTCTAGTGTGTTAACCCCTCTATCCAGGGTGTTTGGTATGAATATCTCTCTAGTTTGTAAACATATGATTGTAAATATTCATTAATAACACCATTGAAACTGACAGACATTGTCATCTAGAGTCATTCATTAATATTAATAATATTAATTCATTTGAATCACCACACTGTGTTGTTAAAACTGGTTTCATTTAGAAATCATTGATCTTGTTGTTATTGGGCTTCTTGGTGTTTTTAAATATTGTACAATGTTTATTTGTCAAATTCTTGACACAACAATCGTGTTTGTGTATAAACTGAATGAAATGTATAAGTGACAGATGTGACTAATAAAGGATCATCAACCAGATGGAAGAAGAGAGGTGGAAATGTTTTAATATTGATCACAATATGACAGTACAGTAATAGATGGAAGAAGAGAGGTGGAAATGTTTTAATACTGATCACAATATGACAGTACAGTAATAGATGGAAGAAGAGAGGTGGAAATGTTTTAATATTGATCACAATATGGCAGTACAGTAATAGATGGAAGAAGAGAGGTGGAAATGTTTTAATATTGATCACAATATGACAGTACAGTAATAGATGGAAGAAGAGAGGTGGAAATGTTTTAATATTGATCACAATATGACAGTACAATAATAGATGGAAGAAGAGAGGTGGAAATGTTTTAATATTGATCACAATATAACAGTACAGTAATAGATGGAAGAAGAGAGGTGGAAATGTTTTACTATTGATCAGAATATGACAGTACAGTAATAGATGGAAGAAGAGAGGTGGAAATGTTTTAATATTGATCACAATATGACAGTACAGTAATAGATGGAAGAAGAGAGGTGGAAATGTTTTAATATTGATCACAATATGACAGTACAGTAATAGATGGGAGAAGAGAGGTGGAAATGTTTTAATATTGATCACAATATGACAGTACAGTAATAGATGGAAGAAGAGAGGTGGAAATGTTTTAATATTGATCACAATATGACAGTACAGTAATAGATGGAAGAAGAGAGGTGGAAATGTTTTAATATTGATCAGAATATGACAGTACAGTAATAGATGGAAGAAGAGAGGTGGAAATGTTTTAATATTGATCAGAATATGGCAGTACAGTAATAGGGTTTGTGTTCGGTACATAGAAATGGGTCTTATTCAGTTGAAGAAGAAGGCTTTATGTCACGTCTACTCTCCTTCTTGGCCCTCAACGTCTCCGATCTACTAACCACCGGTCTTGGCAATCTATCTTTACACACACCTGGCAACCTTCATTACTCACACCTGCTCCTCATCATTACACACACCTGCTCCTCATAATTACACACACCTGGCAACCTGCATTACTCACACCTGGCAACCTTCATTACTCACACCTGCTCCTCATCATTAGACCCACCTGACAACCTTCATTACTCACACCTGCTCCTCATTATTACACACACCTGGCAACCTTCATTACTCACATCTGCTCCTCATAATTACACACACCTGGCAACCTGCATTATTCACACCTGGCAACCTTCATTACTCACATCTGCTCCTCATCATTACACACACCTGACAACCTGCATTACTCACACCTGCTACTCATCATTAGACACACCTGGCAACCTTCATTACTCACATCTGCTCCTCATTATTACACACACCTGACAACCTTCATTACTCACATCTGCTCCTCATAATTACACACACCTGGCAACCTGCATTACTCACACCTGGCAACCTTAACTTCTCTAGGGTACGTAAGACGGTAGCGTCCCACCTCTTCAACAGCCAGTGAAACTGCTGGGCGCCAAATTCAAATACAGAAATATTCATTATAAAAATTTAGAAAACAAAACATATTTTACATAGGTTTAAAGATGAACTTCTTGTGAATCCAACCACGGTGTCAGATTTTAAAAATGCTTTCGGCGAAAGCATACCTTACGATTATTTGAGAACATAGCCCAGCAGACAAATCATTACAAACAGTAACCAGCCAAGTAGAAGAGTTACACAAGTCAGAAATAAAGATAAAATTAATCCCTTACCTTTGATGATCTTCATATGGTTGCACTCAGCAGACATTAATTTTCTCAATAAATGTTCCTTTTGTTCGATAAAGTCTCTTTATATCCAAAAACCTCTCTTTTGTTTGCGCGTTTTCTTCTGTAATCCACAGGCTCAAACGCAGTCAAAACAGGCAGACAAAAAATCCAAATTGTATCCGTAAAGTTCGTAGAAACATGTCAAACGATGTTTATAAATATTCAATCCTCAGGTTGTTTTTAGCCTAAATAATTGATAGTATTTCAACCGGACAATAACGCCGTCCGTATAAAAGGTAAACAAGAAAGGCACTCTCTCGGTCGTGCGCAAGAAAAAGCTCTGTGACACTTTAGGGTCCACTCATTCAGACTGCTCTTACTTCCTCATTTTTCAGAATACAAGCCTGAAACAATTTCTAAAGACTGTTGACATCTAGTGGAAGGCATAGGAACTGCAATTTGAGTCCTACGTCAATGGATACTGTAATGGCATTGAATAGAAAACTACAAAACCAAAGAAATAACTACTTCCTGAATGGATTTTTCTCAGGTTTTCGGCTGCCAAATCAGTTCTGTTATACCCACAGACACTATTTTAACAGTTTTGGAAACTTTAGAGTGTTTTCTATCCAAATCTACCATTCATATACATATCATATCTTCCGGGCCCGAGTAGCAGGCAGTTTAATTTGGGCATGCTTTTCATCCAAATTTCCGAATGCTGCCCCCTACCCTAGAGAAGTTAATAATACTTGTGAGTTGTAGACATGTTCTTCACAGGTTATAACACAAACACATCATTAGATTTATTTCAGCATTGAGTTGTTTTTTTACATGTAATCTAAGATCTTAACAACCTAATACATATACAACTTTTTTCATTCACCCCATGGCTATATAAACCAAAGGTTTCATTTAGGTTTCATTTGGGTTATAATAATGATTTACAAAGGAAAAAGTCAATAGTTCATTGCATATTATGTAATTGTGGATTCGATTCTTTTTCAGACTGTTATTGATACAGCATGTCAATATGATACAGTAGTAGCCTACAGAACCCAAGTAGAATGTCAATATGATACAGTAGTAGCCTACAGAACCCAAGCAGCATGTCAATATGATACAGTAGTAGTCTACAGAACCCAAGCAGCATGTCAATATGATACAGTAGTAGCCTACAGAACCCAAGCAGCATGTCAATATGATACAGTAGTAGTCTACAGAACCCAAGCAGCATGTCAATATGATACAGTAGTAGTCTACAGAACCCAAGCAGCATGTCAATATGATACAGTAGTAGCCTACAGAACCCAAGCAGCATGTCAATATGAACAGTAGTAGCCAGCATGTCAATATGATACAGTAGTAGTCTACAGAACCCAAGCAGCATGTCAATATGATACAGTAGTAGTCTACAGAACCCAAGCAGCATGTCAATATGATACAGTAGTAGTCTACAGAACCCAAGCAGCATGTCAATATGATACAGTAGTAGCCAGCATGTCAATATGATACAGTAGTAGTCTACAGAACCCAAGCAGCATGTCAATATGATACAGTAGTAGTCTACAGAACCCAAGCAGCATGTCAATATGATACAGTAGTAGCATACAGAACCCAAGCAGCATGTCAATATGATACAGTAGTAGCCAGCATGTCAATATGATACAGTGGTAGCCTACAGAACCCAAACAGCATGTCAATATGATACAGTAGTAGCCTACAGAACCCAAGCAGCATGTCAATATGATACAGTAGTAGCCTACAGAACCCAAACAGCATGTCAATATATGTATTATAATCTATATCTCCACCTAGTCTATTATAGACCTATATGTATTATAATCTATATCTCCACCTAGTCTATTAGAGATCTATATGTATTATAATCTATATCTCCACCTAGTCTATTAGAGGTCTATATGTATTATAATCTATATTTCCACCTAGTCTATTAGAGGTCTATATGTATTATAATCTATATCTCCACCTAGTCTATTATAGACCTATATGTATTATAATCTATATCTCCACCTAGTCTATTATAGACCTATATGTATTATAATCTATATCTCCACCTAGTCTATTAGAGGTCTATATGTATTATAATCTATATCTCCACCTAGTCTATTAGAGGTCTATATGTATTATAATCTATATCTCCACCTAGTCTATTAGAGGTCTATATGTATTATAATCTATATCTCCACCTAGTCTATTAGAGGTCTATATGTATTATAATCTATATCTCCACCTAGTCTATTAGAGGTCTTTATGTATTATAATCTATATCTCCACCTAGTCTATTATAGACCTATATGTATTATAATCTATATCTCCACCTAGTCTATTAGAGGTCTATATGTATTATAATCTATATCTCCACCTAGTCTATTATAGTCCTATATGTATTATAATCTATATCTCCACCTAGTCTATTAGAGGTCTATATGTATTATAATCTATATCTCCACCTAGTCTATTAGAGGTCTATAATAAACTCCTCTATGAAGATGTGCTTATTATCACATATAGTCCTGTTTTGCGTAGCCTATTTGAAGGTCAGTCGACAATATAATAAGCTATAATAAGTTGTTCCTTGTTACAAATGGTAACAGGAGCCCTGATCAGACTAAATAGTGGTAACACTGTATCAGCCCCTTCTAAACACCCTAAATAGTGGTAACACTGTATCAGCCCCTTCTAAACACCCTAAATAGTGGTAACACTGTATCAGCCCCTTCTAAACACCCTAAATAGTGGTAACACTGTATCAGCCCCTTCAAAACACCCTAAATAGTGGTAACACTGTATCAGCCCCTTCTAAACACCCTAAATAGTGGTGACACTGTATCAGCCCCTTCAAAATACCCTAAATAGTGGTAACAGTTGTCGTGTCTTTGCTATGATTAAATTGAAGACTTATAGTTTACATCAAAGATTCCTGTAATTAGTTATTACGTGATTAACTGATTAATAACGTAACTAATTAACTATGAATTCGAGGGCACCAGGGAAAGTAGTCAGATTACAAAGTTATAATTTCCCAATATAACCTTTCAGATATTTTCAAATCTGATCAATAGTCTTCTGATTAATGATTTATTAACTTTACCTCACGTTAGTCTCATTCCAAACGTCGTAAATTGTTGGTTATCTGCACGAACCCAGTCTTCACTATGAGTCATCCATACATCAATTGTCTTAAATCATTTATTTATTACTAACTAAGTAATTCACAGAAATGCATAAACAAACAAACAAACTTAAAATGGTTACATGAAATGATGGGAGAAATAGGCCCTAGTGGGCTGAACCGGCATGGCGGCTTGTTAGACAAAGGGAAAATTGGGGGTCGACCAAGAAGTCACTACAAAAATGGGGAACAGAAAGTAAAGTTGTTCTTTTGGAAAGGATCCATTTTGAGGACAGAGCAGAAAACACTATATGGAGAGAACTAACAAATAAAGTAAGTATCTTTGAACAATAATCTATTCTAAAGGACAGAGTAAGAGAATGAATACCTGTAATGAGATATTACTAGTTAGTAGAACTGTTACTTGAGCTGAGTTGCTGACAGACAGCAGTTTTCAAAGTGGAAACTAATCAGTAGGCCGACATGTTATCAGTAAAACGTCTGGTAAAGATGGTGGAGGAGCTTTTCAATTATATGGTTTTATGTTTATCTCAGGGTTTCTCAATCCTTTTGTTCTTACCAGCACTTACACACCTGATTCAACTAATCATCAAATATTTTATTTAAAGTCCTACAGTAACTCAAATTTTGGAGGAAAAAAACACAGCTAAACTTGGTTTCGTGTAAATTATATGTTATCAAAAATAATGTAAGAGAGATGTCTTGAAGAAACGCGTCTGGGTTTAGAACTCTGTGTCTCAGTGCGCTGCGACAGTGGGAAGTTCGTTTTGCATGGCCCGGTGCTACAGCTGAGTGGACATTTATTTTAAGGACCAATGGAATGGTCTAAAATGCGCAAACTCTGCTCACCCGGGGAGCCGGGCAATGCAAAACAAATTCCCCCAGTGACCGTTACTTTATTTCCTGATATGAAATTGAAAGTAATTTGTAGTGGACGCAGTTCCAGAATGTCTGTTGAAACTGTGACTCATATGGAACGTTAGAACAGTGGTGGAAACAGAACTCAGTTCTCAAACTGGAGTAAAAGGAAAGATTCCTTCATAGAACATGACTCAAGTAAAAGTGAAAGTCACCCAGTAAAATACTACTTCAGTAAAAGTCTAAAAGTATTTGGTTTTAAATATAATTAAGTATCAAAAGCAAAAGCAAAGTAGTAATAATTAAAAAGTCCTTATATTAAGCAAACCAGACGGCACAATTTTCTTGTTATTTTAATTTACGGATAGCCAGGGTCCCACTCCAACACTCAGACATCATTTAAAAACCAAGCATTTGTGTTTAGTGAGTCCGCCAGATCAGACGCAGTTCAACTGATACGTGTGTGAATTGGACCATTTCCCTGTCCTGCTAAGCATTCAAAATGTAACGAGTACTTTTGATTGTCAGGGAAAATGTATGGTGTAAAAAATACATTATTTTATTTATGAATGTAGTGAAGTAAAAGTTGTTAAAAATATAAATAGTAAAGTAAAGGACAGATTCCCCCAAAAAACTACTTAAGTAGTACTTTAAATTATTTTTACTGAAGTACTTTCCACCACTGCATTAGAAGACAGAAACATGTGTTGATTTGAAGGAAAGACGGGCAGATTCTGGTAGGTAGTCTACGAACTATTATAAAGTTAGGTCGTCGTCAGACATTCAACATCACAGTAGGTTTGAGCTACAGTATGATCACTAATCATGCCGACCAACCTGATGGTCTCTGTTGGAAATGTTGTGAAAAGAATCTGGCCCAGACTATAAATATCTGGCATTACTCATCTCATATGTATATACTGCATTCTATACTATTCTACTGTATCTTAGTCTATGTATTACTCATCTCATATGTATATACTGTATTCTATACTATTCTACTGTATCTTAGTCTATGTATTACTCATCTCATATGTATATACTGTATTCTATACTATTCTACTGTATCTTAGTCTATGTATTACTCATCTCATATGTATATACTGTATTCTATACTATTCTACTGTATCTTAGTCTATGTATTACTCATCTCATATGTATATACTGTATTCTATACTATTCTACTGTATCTTAGTCTATGCATTACTCATCTCATATGTATATACTGTATTCTATACTATTCTACTGTATCTTAGTCTAT
The DNA here is from genome assembly GCF_016432855.1 of Salvelinus namaycush. Lineage (NCBI taxonomy): Eukaryota > Metazoa > Chordata > Actinopteri > Salmoniformes > Salmonidae > Salvelinus > Salvelinus namaycush. The sequence continues at coordinate 421,431 of NW_024061386.1, read as the reverse complement.
GTATTACTCATCTCATCTATATATATACTGTATTCTATACTATTCTACTGTATCTTAGTCTATGCATTACTCATCTCATATGTATATACTGTATTCTATACTATTCTACTGTATCTTAGTCTATGTATTACTCATCTCATATGTATATACTGTATTGTATACTATTCTACTGTATCTTAGTCTATGCCGCTCAGACATTGTGATCAATACAATTTGATTTGATTTAGATTAGGCTATATAAAACATGACCAAAAGTATGTGGACACCTGCTAGTCGAACATCTCATTCCAAAATCATAGGCATTCATATGGAGTTGGTCCCCCCTTTGCTGTTATAACAGCCTCCACTCTTCTGGGAAGGCTTTCCACTAGATGTTGGAACAGAGCTGCAGGGACTTGCTTCCATTCAGCCACAAGAGCATTAGGGAGGTCGGGCACTGATGTTGGGTGATTAGGCCTGGCTCGCAGTCTGCGTTACAGTTCATCCCAAAGGTATTCGATTGGTTGAGGGCAGGGCTCTGTCCAGGCCAGTCAAGTTCATCCACACCGATCTCGACAAGCAATTTCTGTATGGACCTCACTTTGTGCACGGGGGCATTGTCATGCTGAAACAGAAAATGGCCTTCCCCAAACTGTTGCCACAAAGTTGGAAGCACAGAATCGTCTAGAATGTAATTTTATACTGTAGCGTTAAGATTTCTCTTCACTAGAACTAGGGGGCCCGAACCATGAAAAACAGCCCAGACCATTATTCCTCCTCCACCAAACTTTACAGTTGGCACTATGCATTCGGGCAGGTAGCGTTTTCCTGGCATCTGTCAAACAAAGATTCGTCCGTCGGACTGCCAGATGGTGAAGCGTGATTCATAACTCCAAAGAACACGTTTCCACTGCTCCAGAGTCCAATGGCGGCGAGCTTTGCACCACTCAATCCGATGCTTGGCATTGCACATGGTGATCTTGTGTGCGGCTGCTCGGCCATGGAAACCCATTTCATGAAGCTCCCGACTAACAGTTATTTTGCTGACGTTGCAGTTTGGAACTCGGTAGTGAGTGTTGCAACCGAGGATAGACCATTTTTATGCGCTTCCGCACTCGGCGGGCCCGTTCTGTGAGCTTGTGTGGCCTACCACTTCATGGTTAAGCCGTTGTTGCTCCTAGACGTTTCTACTTCACAATAACAGAACTTACAGTTGACCGGGGCATCTCTAGCAGGACAGGAATTTGACAAACTGACTTGTTGGAAAGGTGGCATCCTATGACGGTGCCATGTTGAAAGTCACTGAGCTCTTCAGTATGGGTCATTCTACTGACAATGTTTGTCTATGGAGATTGCATGGCTGTCTGCTCAATTTTATACACCTGTCAGCAACAAGTTTGGCTGAAATATCTAAATCCACTAATTTGAAGGGGTGTCCACATACTTTTGTATATGTAGTGTAGACGCTCTGTCCTACTACTGGTAGGCCTATAACATTATGTGAACTGATCTGAACAGGTTTAGACTGGTCATCTATGATATGTAGGTTATATACAGTACATTCTCTGTCCTGCTACTGGTAGGCCTATAACATTATGTGAACTGATCTGAGCAGGTTTAGACTGGTCATCTATGATATGTAGGTTATATACAGTACATTCTCTGTCCTGCTACTGGTAGGACTATAACATTATGTGAACTGACCTGAACAGGTTTAGGCTGGTCATCTATGATATGTAGGTTATATACAGTACATTCTCTGTCCTGCTACTGGTAGGACTATAACATTATGTGAACCGACCTGAACAGGTTTAGGCTGGTCATCTATGATATGTAGGTTATATACAGTACATTCTCTGTCCTGCTACTGGTAGGACTATAACATTATGTGAACTGACCTGAACAGGTTTAGACTGGTCATCTATGATATGTAGGCTATATACAGTACATTCTCTGTCCTGCTACTGGTAGGCCTATAACATTATGTGAACTGACCTGAACAGGTTTAGGCTGGTCATCTATGATATGTAGGTTATAGCTGAGGTATAGACCTTGATCTGCATATCACTAACAAACTGCTATTATACATTATAACCTAGTCTACTTTACATAATATAACATCTGCATATCACTAACAAACTGCTACTATACATTATAACCTAGTCTACTTTACATAATATAACATCTACATATCACTAACAACCCACTACTATACATTATAACCTAGTCTACTTTACATAATATAACATCTACATATCACTAACAACCCACTACTATACATTATAACCTAGTCTACTTTACATTATATAACATATACATATCACTAACAACCCACTACTATACATTATAACCTAGTCTACTTTACATAATATAACATCTACATATCACTAACAACCCTCTACTATACATTATAACCTAGTCTACTTTACATAATATAACATCTGCATATCACTAACAAACTGCTACTATACATTATAACCTAGTCTACTTTACATAATATAACATCTACATATCACTAACAACCCACTACTATACATTATAACCTAGTCTACTTTACATTATATAACATATACATATCACTAACAACCCACTACTATACATTATAACCTAGTCTACTTTACATAATATAACATCTGCATATCACTAACAAACTGCTACTATACATTATAACCTAGTCTACTTTACATAATATAACATCTACATATCACTAACAACCCACTACTATACATTATAACCTAGTCTACTTTACATAATATAACATCTACATATCACTAACAACCACTACTGTACATTATAACCTAGTCTACTTTACATAATATGAAATATCTTACTTGAGTACTAGTCCTAGTAACTTTCTGAATGGACCAATGATTTCCCCCTCAGATCATTCATGTCCGTTTTAGCCCTTCTGTCTACATTCTCAGATACATTTAGAAAATAACAGATCGAAAGACAATAAATAGCCTACTTTTAATGAATGCAAATAATTGTGAGACATGGCCTTGTGTTGTTGTACTGTCTAGAACTACCTTAACAAACAGTGACTTATTATTATTATTATTATTATTGTTGTTGTTGTACTGTCTATAACTACCTTAACAAACAGTGACTTATTATTATTATTGTTATTGTTGCTGTACTGTCTATAACTACCTTAACAAACAGTGACTTATTATTATTATTATTATTGTTGCTGTACTGTCTATAACTACCTTAACAAACAGTGACTTATTATTATTATTGACGGTTACCATGGCGATGAAATGTCACAACTACATGTTCATGTGATTGCATTAAATCACCTGACTGTTTCGATATGTCTGTTAGTAAATGTTTCATAAGAGATCATTAATAAATGAGAACAATATACATTCAAAAATGACTGTGTTAACCACAACCAACATGTTGGATCTTTGTTTAGGGGTCAGTTCTGAAAAAATGAGTCTCTCTGGGAAGAGAGAGAAGGGACCTGCTTCTAAAAGGCGTCTCTCTGGGGAGAGAGAGGAGGGGGGACCTGCCTCAAAAATGAGTCTCTCTGGGGAGAGAGAGGAGGGGGGCCCTGCCTCAAAAATGAGTCTCTCTGGGGAGAGAGAGGAGGGGGGCCCTGCCTCTAAAATGAGTCTCTCTGGGGAGAGAGAGGAGGGGGGCCCTGCCTCTAAAATGAGTCTCTCTGGGGAGAGAGAGGAGGGGGGCCCTGCCTCTAAAATGAGTCTCTCTGGGGAACATGACACCAAAGCTATGAGGTGAGATTACATTTCTTTAAATAACTATTAAGAGTTTATTTCCTAAATGCTATTTACACAATTTTTCACATTTGTTTTTTAATCAGAAATGGTTGCTCTTTGGTACCTTCAATACTACTGTTCTCAGATTTTTTATTAATAGATTTTAGATGTGTATGAAAATGTGTTTTTATCAAAATGCTATATATCCATTGTTTATCAGGAATGGAATGTTGGTATCCTGTATATTTGACTGTGATATGTGGTTGTCTCACCTACATATCATATGATGACTGCAGTTACTGTAATTCACTCTGAATAAGAGCATCTGCTAAATCAGGGGTTCTCAATCCGGGTTCTGTGGAGGTACTGCAGGGGTTCTCAATCCGGGGTCTGTGGAGGTACTGCAGGGGTTCCACGGCACCCTGACTGTACTCGTTGCAATGTAAGACATTTGATAGAATTTTCACGACACGACCACTTTGCCTACTCTTAATTTATTGACTAATATAATGGAATGCATATTGTTTTAACCAATTCTGATCGTTTTTACAAGCAGAATTTTGACAATATTACCGTTATATCAACACACTCTTCACACCCGTTTAACAACTCTAAATAGCTTTGGCATAGTAGGCATCAAGTCCCTTGCCTACAACGTTGCATACAATGTTCATATTCATCCAACACATATTACGCCCTAGATGCCTTCAATTGCCCAATTTATAGCCACGCCCAATTTAGGATTATCTTTTAACAACGTGATGTTGCGTCCAAAGGGACAACTTGAAATAACATGATGTAGATAATTAAATAATCAAAAGAAAAACGTGTTTATTATACACTCTAAGAAAAGAAGGTTCCTTATAGAACCAAAAAGGCTTCTATCACTTCCTTAATATATGGAACCACTAAAAGTTAAATATATTTTTGGGTTCAGTGAAGAAGAACCTCTAGAGTTCTGATCAACGAAAGCTTAATGTGTTGAGGATGTAGCAGGCCTCCAGTGGTCAGATCAATTCCGCCTGTTTTTTCCAGCGCCCGGCCCGGGATTCCAACCAGGCACCTTTCGGCCCCAGGACCAACTCCTGCCCTAAATATCTGACAACTAGGTGGGACTAGAGACTTCATGCATAGCTTTAATGTATACCCATAAGTGTAAAATGTCTTTATTCTCAGCATTTATACGACCAATGTTCTACTCTGAGACGCTTTGTGGATATGGGCCCAGATCTCAAAATATTGTTATAAAAAAACTTAGAATGTTTGTTTTACATAATAAAAAAGGAATATTACTAATATAACCCACTGTAAAGACTGGGGTTAGTTGATTGTGTTGCACTGCTCATGTCCGCGTTCTGGAACTGTCCGCGTCCCCGTACAGAACTGTCCGCGTCCCCGTTCGGTGTGGCGCCAAGCATATTGTCCAGTTACGCGCAGAGTTGGCTGAGGTGATCTTGGGGAATAACGACGGAGTTCACTACAGTGTTGAGACACCGAAGTTCAGTGGTCAATTTGCTTTTTTCTTTACGGTCAGGGACAGTATGAGTGTAGCCAGATCCTTTTCACTCTCTATGCTTGTTTCATTTTGTGGTTCACTGGATTCGTCATCATCCTCGAGACGAGGGACAGAAGAACGACCTGCTAGTTATCCTAGCTAGTCGGTACAGCTCGGTAAGCTAGCTAGCTACTATACCAGCAGCATCCTAGTTATCACTACATCATCATCTGCATTTCTTGTGGACCGATGGAGCTCCCTGGTTGTTTCCTCCACCTGTTAAATCCCGTGGAGGGCTTCTCCCTCTCTCGTTGACGGATGCTGGCTACCTCTGTCTGGTTCTCCTCTCTTCACTAGATGGACGGTAACATTAGTGTTTAAGTGTGTCCAAGGACCGAACTTATGAATTTTATTTCTGGGGAGCCTCAAGAAGGCTCGACACATTCCATTTTTTGTTATTCTCAGCTGCCTCACCAATGTCTGTAAGTGAATTAATATCTTTTAATTGCTACATTTCCAATAGATGACAGCATAAGACCATGAAGCATCAGTTATAGGCTACAAGCAGCAATATGATTGACATAAAATAGCATGCAACCACAGACGTTATGTCCCGTGATTTTCTAAAATGGTCACTCATTACTTTAGTTAGCTATATATCTCGTATTAGGGCTGTGTTGCTTATAGAAGAGCAAAACAATAGTTACTATAGCAGGTATTGAACCCCGAGTAAATAATCACGAGTCAGAACCTCAACCTTAGTATAGATGACAAGAGAGCATCTTCCAACCCGCCAATAAATTACATCATTCAACCCTCCCGGTAAGTAAATTTACCTCAACATAGGGTGAGGTGACTGAATTAATGTTCAGGATTATTGATAATCTTTGTATTAATGAAGTATAATTTCAAACATGAGCATAAAAACATGTAATAATAAATATGAATCATCATTATATTACTTCACAGTAATCTGTTAAATGCTTTTTCAGTCCTTCCTCTTGCGTTAGCAGTGTGGAAAGGGACAGAAAGAAGCACACAGGAGTTTTCCTGTGAGGTGGAGTGGTGGTGTATCCAGGGAGAAAACTAAACTAATCTTCTGAAATATAATTTGTTGTCTTATGCTGCCATCTATTGGAATTCTGTAGCAACTGCAGTAGTACTGAATAATGTGTAATTCCTTACAAAAGTACTAATTACTAAGAATTGCAAGATATAACATTTTGTAGTTCATTTTACCACTTACGACCATAAAATAACCATTTATAGCATAACAAACAATGAAACTGACATCAACCAAAAACACCATACATGTAAAAAAAAAATTAACAAATAACCATTTATAGCATAACAAACAATGAAACTGACATCAACCACAAACACCATACATGTAGTTAATTATATAAAAATAATTATATTTATTTAGATGGGTGACATTATCTGCCAAAGTAACAGCCCTGTAGACAAAGAAGAGCTCTCCAGTAGGTACCAAAATATTCAAAGGTCATTTTCTCAAAAGTGAGGTTACAAGTTTATCAACTTTCAAACAGAATTACTTTCCCATTGTTCCTCAACTGTAGTGTATGATATACCATTTTCTAGCGCTGAGTCGCTAATTTTATCCAATGTAAAAAAATCACAATTTCAAATTTTGCCACATGAGCAGGTCGGTCACATTTGATATATAGCATTTTGCAAAAAAAAACATGATTATTTGTCTCTCTGAAATGAAACCATCAAGTGATAGATTTTAAACAAATACATGTCTGTCATTGAACAACACCATCCCATCCCCAACAACATGCCATGATAGTGAAAAAACACCATTTCTAAACAATAAAAGATAATTGACCAACATTTCTAAAAATGGCTACATAGCATTTTGGAATGAAACTCTTCTTGTGTTTCCCCATCTGAGCTCAGAATAGATGAGAGATGTAATGTTTGTCTCTGTTGTGTTGAAGCCCAATCAAGCAGGAGAGACCAGCCTCCTCTGTACCCAGCTGTGTGTCCATGAAGAGTGACAAGTCTATGGATCTTCCTATATTCTTCAGAGAGGGAGACTTTTCTACTGAACAAAGGTAAGAAGAACTCATGGGTCATGGTCAGTGAGTTAAACAACACTGTCTCTAGTCATTTCTCCTCTCCCATTTTCACATTTATTTTTGTTGTTTTCATAATCCATAGGCTAATCCTTTTTTTCATTTTCATAGTCCTAAAACAATATTAAACAAACACAACATTCCCTCCCTGTGTGTGTGTGTGTGTGTGTGTGTGTGTGTGTGTGTGTGTGTGTGTGTGTGTGTGTGTGTGTGTGTGTGTGTGTGTGTGTGTGTGTGTGTGTGTGTGTGTGTGTGTGTGTGTGTGTGTGTACTCCCTGGATGAGGAGATGTAATCTCATGTTTTGTCCACAGAAACCAACAGGAGAGATCAGAGTCAGAGATTCTCAGTGATCAGTCTTCCCAGAGTCATCAAACAGACCTGGCCTCCATATTCAGTGTATGTGCTCCTGTTATGTACATTTGTTTTTTGTTTACATCAAGTTAAGTTGATCTGTCAATCATGAATTAATGTGTTAACCTCTAACGAGCCTCAACCCCGGATCCGGGATCACCCCCCACCCCCCCCACACTGATTAGCATCGCTAGCATAGCGTCACAATTAAATAGTAGCATCTAAATATCATTAAATCACAAGTCCAAGCCACCTAATGAAAGATACAGATCTTGTGAATAAAGCCACCATTTCAGATTTTTAAAATGTTTTACAGGGAAGACACAATATGTAAATCTATTAGCTAACCACGTTAGCAAAGGACACGATTTTTTTACTCCCAACAGCTTTTTCCTGCGTCAGTAGCTATCACTAATTCGACTAGATAAAAATATATATAGCCACTAACCAAGAAACAACTTCATAATATGACAGTCTGATAACATATTTATGGTATAGCATAGTTTTTTTTGGGAAAAATGTGCATTTTTCAGGTATAAATCACAGTTCTACATTGCAGCTGCAATCTGAAATAGTGCTGACCCAGCCAGAACAATTACAGAGACCAACGTCATATAACGAATTACTCATCTTAAAACATTTCAGAAAAATACACAGCGTACAGATATTGAAAGCCCAACATCTGGTGAATCCAAACAATATTTCAGATTTATTAAATGTTTTATAACGAAAACAAAATGTAGCGCTAAATTAGCATAGCTATACAAGGCAGATTCGGCTAGGCGCCCACGGCCAGTTCACATGCACAACAGATATGATATAACATCGTAAATTGGGTCTTACTATGGCTGATCTTTCATCAGAATGTTGATCAAAGTGTCCTTTGTCAAGATGAGTCGTTGGTTCCGTTCAGAAATCTTCCTTTCCCACTCCATTTAGCACAGGTACCGGTCGAGTGGCACAGATCTCTCAAATGTAAATAAATTGTGACAACGGAACACCGCAAAACTCCCAAAAAAATTCAAATAATCTGATTAAACTATATTGAAAAAACATACATTACGATGATATGGTCACATGTATCAAACAAAATTCGACACGGAGATAGTTTTCATCCATAACGCCAGCAAAACAGTACACAATCGCAGCTCCAACTCGTGCGAATCAGCAAACCGGAAGTTGTCGGTCACGCCAAAGAAATAGGTCTTATTTCACGTCAGTACCAGATAAACAAAGAATTTCTCCTCTGACGTCCTCTTGACACCCAGAGGAAGGCGAATGAGGTGTGTTTCGGGTCATAGGGGGCACGACCATATATAGGCAGAGCTTTGAAGCCAGCATAACACATCTTGATTTTATGTTCTTGGTCATGGAAAGTGCTGTGAAATGACTTCTGTATCACTCAGAGACAAAATTGAAACGGTTTTAGAAACTAGAGATTGTTTTCTTTCCAATGGTATTATTTATATGCATGTAGTAAGAGCAATAATTGAATAAGAGGCAGTTTAATCTGTTGAGCAAATTATGCTAATGGGAAAATAGCACCCCCTGTATTCTCAAGAAGTTAATGAGAAAGCATTTCTTCTCTTGCTTAACTTATTTACTTTATTTCAGTTGCTTGAAGAGAATATTATGACATTTGTGAAGAACGAGCTGAAGATATTCAAGAGGATTCTTAGTCCAGAACTCCCAGAAGGCTTTGAGAGTCAGAAGCAGGATAAGGAAGTGGTGGATGCTGAAGATGAGAAGCAGGAGAGCAGTGCCAGAGAGGGGGCTCTGAAGATCACACTGCACGTCCTGAGGAAAATGAACCAGAAGGAGCTTGCTGACACACTGGAGAAATGTAAGATCTGTCTGCCTCATGTTGAATGCTGTTTTATAACATTTAAAAACTTCTACTTGCTACCAAACCCGGATCCGGGAGCACCCCCCACAGTAAAAAAGCTGACTAGCCTAGCATAGCGTCACAAGTAAATACAAGCATCTAAATATCATTAAATCACAAGTCCAAGACACCAGATGAAAGATACAGATCTTGTGAATCCAGCCATCATTTCTGATTTTTAAAATGTTTTACAGGGAAGACACAATATGTAAATCTATTAGCTAACCACGTTAGCAAAAGACACCACTTTTTTTACTCCACCAGTTTTTTACTCAATCAGTAGCTATCACTAATTCGAATAAATAAAGATATATATAGCCACTAACCAAGAAACAACTTCATAAGATGACAGTCTGATAACATATTTATGGTATAGCATATGTTTTTTTAGAAAAATTTGCATTTTTCAGGTATAAATCACAGTTCTACATTGCAGCTGCAATCTGAAATAGCGTTGGAAGCAGCCGGAATAATTACAGAGACCGACGTCAATTACCAAAATACTCATCCTAAAACATTTCTGAAAAATACACAGCCTACAGTAATTGAAAGACACAGATCTTGTGAATCCAGACAATATTTCAGATTTTCTAAGTGTTTTACAGCGAAAACACAATATAACGTTATATTAGCTTACCACAATAGCAAACATCACAACAGCATTGATTCAAGCAAAAACATAGCGATTAGTATAAGCCACCAAAAGATATTAATTTTTTCACTAACCTTCTCAGAATTCTTCAGATGACAGTCCTGTAACATCATATTACACAATGCATATAGAGTTTGTTCGAAAATGTGCATATTTAGCATCACAAATCATGGTTATGCTATGTAATCAGCCAAAACATGGCATGCATTCTGGGCGGCGCCATCTTGGAAAGGCACCTAAGTTTACGATTATTTATCGATTAGATTGACTAAAAAAATACAGGTTGGACAGCTAATGAAAGATGCATTGGTTATTAATGCAACCGCTGATTTAGATTTTTAAAATTAACATTACTAGACATACAGTGTGCGTTAGAGCCAGACTAGTGCCGCAACAATGGCTGACCACTGCGTTTACATTTTTCCACATAAATACAGAATAAAATCATAAATAGCTCTTACTTTTGGACGAGCTTCCATCAGTATCTTGGGCAATGTGTCCTTTGTCCAAAAGAATCGTTGCTTTGTTGTAAAACGACCTCTTCAACTTCGGAACTAGCAGCTAACGATAGCTACACGGCACACACATGTCCAAATCCTCAAACGCAATACTAAGGAAATGCCGAAAAATAGCAATATACTCGCATAAACTGATATAAATCGGTTTCAAATAACTTCGTTATGATGTTTCTAACACCTATATCGAATTAAATCACAGACGGATATATCTTTCGTCAATAACGAGAGCTTTTGAGCAAGCCAATCTGATGTCCTATCTTGCGTCCTGGCGAGCGACGAAAAGAAGGGACACCTCACTCCATCCCCTTTTATAAACTCTGAGAAACACGTAGAGACACCATTCCACTTCTCATTGGTTACTGACATCCAGGGGAAGGCGGGTGCAGTTCATTTCCATCCATAGGGCACACACAGAGTTTTAAACTGATCCGAGATCAGAGACTATTTTTCAGAGCTTCGCATGTCCTGTCATGATTTTCGCTGTAGAAAGAGTTCTGGTTCACCCACAGACATAATTCAAACGGTTTTAGAAACTAGAGATTGTTTTCTATCCAATAGTAATAATAATATGCATATTGTACGAGCAAGAATTGAGTACGAGGCAGTTTAATTTGGAGACGCAAAATGTCGAAGTTGAAACAGCACCCCCTGTATTCTCAAGAGGTTAAAAGCTGTAGCTAAAGCACAGCTAAAGTAGCTTTGTAACTCAATGATATTGTAGCAGCCTTAACACAACACCTAGTGACCTCATCAAGTAGCAGCAGGGATGTGTTGTGGTGATTCATTTAGAGAGAGAGAGACAACATTAATAATACCATCAATAATACCAATAATTATATAATAAGTCACACCAGTCTGTAATGCATTATGAAAACATTTACACATTTATACAGTCAGTTAAGATAATAAATTATTTAAATTTAGATCTTTATAACAGTCCTACAATACTGTAGGCATTAAAACAGATGTAATATTAATATCCTCTGTGTTATTTCTAGATTCAGATGAGCTTGCTGTGATTTGCCAACGTGAACTTAAATCTAATCTAAAGAAGAAGTTTCAATGTGTATTTGAGGGGATCGCTAAACAAGGAAACCCAACACTTCTCAATAAGATCTACACAGAGCTCTACATTACAGAGGGTGGAACAGGAGAGGTCAATAATGAACATGAGCTGAGACAGATTGAGACAACAACCAGGAAACAAACAAGACCAGAGACTCCAATCAAATGTAACGACATTTTCAAACCCTTAACTGGACAAGACAAACTTATCAGAACTGTGCTGACAAAAGGAGTCGCTGGCATTGGAAAAACAGTCTCTGTGCAGAAGTTTATTCTGGACTGGGCTGAAGGAAAAGCAAATCAGGATGTCCAATTTGTATTTTCATTCCCTTTTCGGGAGCTAAATTTGATGAATGAGGACAAACACACTTTCATTGAACTTCTCAATCACTTCTCAATGGAAACCAAACAATCAAGAATCTCCAACTACGACAAGTACAAAGTTCTGTTCATCTTTGATGGTCTGGATGAGTGCCGACTGCCCCTAGACTTCCAGAAGAACAAGATCTGTTGGGACGTCACAGAGTCAACCTCCGTGGATGTTCTGCTGACAAATCTCATCAAGGGAAATCTGCTTCCCTCTGCTCTCCTCTGGATAACTTCCCGACCTGCAGCAGCCAACAAGATCCCTTCAGGGTGTGTTGACCAGGTGACAGAGGTACGAGGGTTCAATGACCCACAGAAGGAGGAGTACTTCAGGAAGAGATTCAGTGATGAGGACCTGGCCAGCAGAATCATCTCACACATAAAGACATCAAGGAGCCTCCACATCATGTGCCACATTCCAGTCTTCTGTTGGATTTCTGCAACAGTCCTTGAACACATGCTGAAACATAAGAGAGAAGAGATGCCCAAGACTCTGACTGAGATGTACACACACCTTGTGGAGTTTCATACCAAACAGAAGAATGAAAAGTATGTTGGAAAAGAAGAGACAGGTCCACACTGGAATAAAGAGAGCATTCTGTCACTGGGAAAACTGGCTTTTCAACAGCTTGTGAATGGCAATCTGATTTTCTATGAAGGTGCCCTGAAAGTGGCTGGCATTGATGTCAGTGAAGCATCAGTGTACTCAGGATTGTGCACACAGCTCTTTAAAGAGGAATGTGTGCTGTACCAGGACAAGGTGTACTGCTTTGTTCATCTGAGCATTCAGGAGTTTCTGGCTGCTGTATATGTGTTCCTCTCATTCATCAACAACAATGAGAATCTAATGGACAAACTTCAAACAAAAGACAAGTCTGAAGTTACTTTCTACAAGAGTGCTGTGGATAAAGCCTTACAAAGTGAGACGGGAAACCTGGACCTTTTCCTCCGCTTCCTTCTGGGCCTCTCACTGGAGTCCAATCAGAAGCACTTACGAGGTCTACTGACAAAGACAAGAAGCAGCTCAAAGACCCTTGAAGAAACAGTCAAGTACATCAATGAGAAGATCAGGGAGAATTCCTCTCCAGAGAGGAGCATCAATCTGTTCCACTGTCTGAATGAACTGAATGACCATTCTCTAGTGAAGGAGATCCAAAGCTACCTGTGCTCAGGAAGTCTCTCAGAAGACGAACTGTCACCTGCACAGTGGTCAGCTCTGGTCTTTGTGTTGCTGACTTCAGAAAAGGAGCTGGATGTGTTTGACCTGAAGAAATACTCCAGATCAGAGGAAGGTCTTCTGAGGCTGATGCCAGTGGTCAAAGCCTCCAGAGCTGCTCTGTGAGTACATCAAATGACTTATAAGAACTAAACATGTGGAAGCAATATTCAGTTTAGAGAAAAATATCTATTATAATATGTATATAATATTATATTGAATAACATATTGAATAAATGCATTGATTTTCATATTAGTATAACAATATGACCATACAGTTCTAGGAGATGGAAGATGAATCTATATGTTGTTTGAGAATAAACCAAATGCTTCTGTCATTACCCTTCTACACTAATCGTTAAAGGAACAGTGTTTGTGAAATCATGATGATCTCTTTGTCAGGCTGTCGGGATGTGGAGTCAAAGAGGAGGGCTGTGCTTCTCTGGTCTCAGCTCTGATGTCAAACCCCTCACACCTGAGAGAGCTGGATCTGAGTAACAATGACCTGAAGGATTCAGGAGTGAAGCTGCTCTCTGCTGGACTGGGGAATCCCCACTGTAAACTGGAGACTCTGAGGTCAGTATTCCTGTAGTTGGTCAACAAGTGATAACTGTTCACCAGATCCACATGTGTTTACCAGACACACATAGTCCACACCATATGTGTTTGGACAGTGAAGCTTACAGTTTTACATTTGGTGCTATGCATATTTTTTTATTTTTTATACAAACAAGAAATAAGACAAGAAAAAAAACTTGAGCGTGCATAACTATTCACCCCCCAAAGTCAATACTTTGTAGAGCCACCTTTTGCAGCAATTACAGCTGCAAGTCTTTTGAGGTATGTCTCTATAAGCTTGGCACATTTAGCCACTGAGATGTTTGACCATTCTTCAAGGCAAAACTGCTCCAGCTCCTTCAAGTTGGATGGGTTCCGCTGGTGTACAGCAATCTTTAAGTCGTACCACAGATTCCCAATTGGATTGAGGTCTGGGATTTGACTAGGCCATTCCAAGTTATTTAAAACGTTTCCCCTTAAACCACTTGAGTGTTGCTTTAGCAGTATGCTTAGGGTCATTGTCCTGCTGGAAGTTGAACCTCCGTCCCAGTCTCAAATCTCTGGAAGACTGAAACAGGTTTCCCTCAAGAATTTCCCTGTATTTAGCGCATCCATCATTTCTTCAATTCTGAACAGTTTCCCAATCGATGCCGATGAAAAACATCCCCACAGCATGATGCTGCCACCACCATGCTTCACTGTGGGGATGGTGTTCTCGGGGTGATGACAGGTGTTGGGTTTACGCCAGACATAGCATTTTTCTTGATGGCTACAAAGCTCAATTTTAGTCTCATCTGACCAGAGTACCTTCTTCCATATGTTTGGGGAGTCTCCCACATGCCTTTTGGCAAAGACCAAATGTGCTTGCTTATTTTTTTCTTTAAGCAATGCCTTTTTTTCTGGCCACTCTTCCATAAATCCTAGCTCTGTGTGAACAGATACTGAGCTTTGCAGCTCCTTCATGGTTATCTTTGGTCTCTTTGTTGACTCTGATTAATGCCCTCCTTGCCTGGTCCGTGAGTTTTGGTGGGCGGCCTTCTCTTGCCAGGTTTGTTGTGGTGCCATATTCTTTCCATTTTTTAATAATGGATTAAATGGTGCTCCGTGGGATGTTCAAAGTTTCAGATATTTTTTTATAACCTAACCCTGATCAGTACTTTCCCACAACTTTGTCCCTGACCTGTTTTGAGAGCTCCTTGGTCTTCATGGTGCCGCTTGCTAGGTGGTGCCCCCTGCTTAGTGGTGTTGTAGACTCTGGGGCCTTTCAGAACAGGTGTATATGTACTGAGATCATGTGACAGATCTTGTGACACTTAGATTGCACACAGGTGGACTTTATTTAACTAATTATGTGACTTCTGAAGGTAATTGGTTGCACCAGATATTATTTAGGGGCTTCATAGCAAAGGGGGTGAATACATATGCACGCACAGCTTTTCTGTTTTTATTTAATTTAAATTTTATAAAAACTTATTTTTTTTCATTTCTCTTGACCAATTTGGACTATTTTGTGTATGTCCATTACATGAAATCCAAATAAAAATTAATTTAAGTTACAGGTTGTAATGCAACAAAATAGGAAAAATGCCAAGGGGGATGAATACCTCTGCAAGGCACTGTAGAACTACAAAAGTATTCATCCCCCTTGGCGTTTTTCCTATTTTGTTGCATTACAACCTGTAACTTAATTTGAAGAAGTCTTAATTATTTGGACAAATTCACTTATATTGTATTAAAGTAGTCAAAAGTTTAGTATTTGGTCCCTTATTCCATGCCTGCAGTGATTACATCAAGCTTGTGATTCTAGAAACTTGTTGAATTCAATTGCAGTTTGTCTTGGTTGTGTTTTGGATTGTTTTTCACAATAAGAACTGAATGTGCCTTTGTTATTGGTAATGGTGAGATGTTAGCATGTTTTGTTGTGGTCTATGTTATTGGTAAAGTGAGAGGTTAGCATGTTTTGTTGTAGCCTCTGTTATTGGTAATGGTGAGAGGTTAGCATGCTTTGTTGTAGCCTCTGTTATTGGTAATGGTGAGAGGTTAGTATGTTTTGCTGTAGCTTCTGTTATTGGTAATGGTGAGAGGTTAGCATGTTTTGTTGTAGTCTATGTTATTGGTAATGGTGGAAGGTTAGCATGTTTTGTTGTAGCCTCTGTTATTGGTAATGGTGAGAGGTTAGCATGTTTTGTTGTAGCCTCTGTTATTGGTAATGGTGAGAGGTTAGCATGTTTTGTTGTAGTCTATGTTATTGGTAATGGTGAGAGGTTAGCATGTTTTGTTGTAGTCTATGTTATTGGTAATGGTGAGAGGTTAGCATGTTTTGTTGTAGCCTCTAACTTTCTCACTCATTATTATTCATGATTCATTCATGATTTTTCCTAATTAAGGCATCATCAGGATTAATTTAGTAGTGTTTTGAAACTTTCTAAGAACATTTCTCAAGTCATCATCCAACATTTTAATATTGGGCAAAACGTAACCCAAAAATCTACCAAAACCAGCTGCAAATATAACCAATGAGTTTACAACCAAATACTAATCTTTTGACTACTTTAATACACTATAAGTACATTTGTAAGAATACAATAAACTTCTTCAAATAGGGGGACTAGATACATAAAGTGCTTTCATTTCTAAATGGTGAAACAGATATGTATTAAAAATACCCTCAAATAAAAGGTGACATTATATACTGTCACCTCATATGAAACATTTGATCTCAAATCCAAAATGTTAGTGTCTAGAGCCACATTTAAAATGTTAGCTTCACTGTTAAAATAATTATGGTGTGGACTGTTTACTCAATACAATCTAAATCTGATACCTCACTGTCTGTTTTTTGACTGATTCTGCTTTTTAAACTGGTCTCATCAGTCTACTCAAATATTTGTACTATATATTTTTCTCTCTACAAGCAACACTTTGATAATTTGTCATTTCTAATAATGATACATTCATTTATGAATAGATATGGCAGGTTTCAGGACACTGATGTATCTGATTGTTGAAAAAAATATACTGGCACTATTTTCACCACAAAGAATAGCTGTGTGATTTTAATATGATTTGACTCTTTGCAGGCTGTCAGGCTGTCTAGTCACAGGGGAAGGCTGTGCTTCTCTGGTCTCAGCTCTGAGGTCAAACCCCTCACACCTGAGAGAGCTGGATCTGAGTAACAATGACCTGAAGGATTCAGGAGTGAAGCTGCTCTCTGCTGGACTGGGGAATCCCCACTGTAAACTGGAGACTCTGAGGTCAGTATTCCTGTAGTTGGTCAACAAGTGATAACTGTTCACCAGATCCACATGTGTTTACCAGACACACATAGTCCACACCATATGTGTTTGGACAGTGAAGCTTACAGTTTTACATTTGGTGCTATGCTCCAGCATTTTGGATTTGAGATAGAATGTTTCATGTGTTTCACAGTTCAGAATGTCACCTTTTATTTGAAGGTATTCATACATATATTTTACCGTTTAGAAATGAAATCACTTTCTGTACGTAGTTCTCCCATTTGAACAAGTCATAATTATTTGGACAAATTCACTTATATTGTATTAAAGTAGTCATAAGTTTAGTATTTGGTCCCATATTCCACTTTGCCTGCAGTGATTACATCAAGCTTGTGATTCTACTAACTTGTTGAATTCATTTGCAGTTTGTCTTGGTTGTGTTTTGGATGTTTTTCCTAATAGAAACTGAATGGTGAATAATGTCCTTTCATTTTGGAGTCACTTCACTTGTATTGTCAGTAAGAATAGAAGATGTTTCTGAACACTTCTACATTCATGTGGATGCTACCATGATTATGAATAATCATTAATGAATCGTGAATAATGATAAATGAGAAAGTTATAGAGGCACAAAGATCATACCCCCTCTGATATTGGTAATGGTGAGAGGTTAGCATGTTTTGTTGTAGTCTCTGTTATTGGTAATGATGAGATGTTAGCATGTTTTGTTGTAGTCTCTGTTATTGGTCATGGTGAGAGGTTAGCATGTTTTGTTTTAGCCTCTGTTATTGGTACTGGTGAGAGGTTAGCGTGTTTTGTTGTAGTCTCTGTTATTGGTAATGGTGAGAGGTTAGCATGTTTTGTTGTAGCCTCTGTTATTGGTAATGGTGAGAGGTTAGCATGTTTTGTCCTAGTCTCTGTTATTGGTAATGGTGAGAGGTTAGCATGTTTTGTTGTAGCCTCTGTTATTGGTAATGGTGAGAGGTTAGTATGTTTTGTTGTAGCCTCTGTTATTGGTAATGGTGAGAGGTTAGCATGTTTTGTTGTAGTCTCTGTTATTGGTAATGATGAGATGTTAGCATGTTTTGTTGTAGTCTCTGTTATTGGTCATGGTGAGGGGTTAGTATGTTTTGTTGTAGCCTCTGTTTTTGGTAATGGTGAGAGGTTAGCATGTTTTGTTTTAGCCTCTGTTATTGGTAATGATGAGATGTTAGCATGTTTTGTTGTAGTCTCTGTTATTGGTAATGGTGAGAGGTTAGCATGTTTTGTTGTAGCCTCTGTTATTGGTAATGGTGAGAGGTTAGCATGTTTTGTTGTAATCTCTGTTATTGGTAATGGTGAGAGGTTAGCATGTTTTGTTGTAGTCTCTGTTATTGGTAATGGTGAGAGGTTAGTATGTTTTGTTGTAGCCTCTGTTTTTGGTAATGGTGAGAGGTTAGCATGTTTTGTTTTAGCCTCTGTTATTGGTAATGATGAGATGTTAGCATGTTTTGTTGTAGTCTCTGTTATTGGTCATGGTGAGAGGTTAGCATGTTTTGTTTTAGCCTCTGTTATTGGTACTGGTGAGAGGTTAGCGTGTTTTGTTGTAGTCTCTGTTATTGGTAATGGTGAGAGGTTAGCATGTTTTGTTGTAGCCTCTGTTATTGGTAATGGTGAGAGGTTAGCATGTTTTGTTGTAATCTCTGTTATTGGTAATGGTGAGAGGTTAGCATGTTTTGTTGTAGTCTCTGTCATTGGTAATGGTGAGAGGTTAGCATGTTTTGTTGTAGCCTCTGTTATTGGTAATGGTGAGAGGTTAGCATGTTTTGTCCTAGTCTCTGTTATTGGTAATGGTGAGAGGTTAGCATGTTTTGTTGTAGCCTCTGTTAGTGGTAATGGTGAGAGGTTAGCATGTTTTGTTGTAGTTTCTGTTATTGGTAATGGTGAGAGATTAGCAGGTTTTGTTGTAGTCTCTGTTATTGGTCATGGTGAGAGGTTAGCATGTTTTGTTTTAGCCTCTGTTATTGGTAATGGTGAGAGGTTAGTATGTTTTGTTTCAGCCTCTGTTATTGGTAATGGTGAGAGGTTAGCATGTTTTGTTTCATCCTCTGTTATTGGTAATGGTGAGAGGTTAGCATGTTTTGTTGTAGCCTCTGTTATTGGTAATGGTGAGAGGTTAGCATGTTTTGTTGTAGTCTCTGTTATTGGTCATGGTGAGAGGTTAGCATGTTTTGTTTTAGCCTCTGTTATTGGTACTGGTGAGAGGTTAGCGTGTTTTGTTGTAGTCTCTGTTATTGGTAATGGTGAGATGTTAGCATGTTTTGTTTCAGCCTCTGTTATTAGTAATGGTGAGAGGTTAGCATGTTTTGTTGTAGCCTCTGTTATTGGTAATGGTGAGAGGTTAGCATGTTTTGTTGTAGCCTCTGTTATTGGTAATGGTGAGAGGATAGTATGTTTTGTTGTAGCCTCTGTTATTGGTAATGGTGAGAGGTTAGCATGTTTTGTTGTAGCCTCTGTTATTGGTAATGGTGAGAGGTTAGCATGTTTTGTTGTAGCCTCTGTTATTGGTAATGGTGAGAGGTTAGCATGTTATGTTGTAGCTCTGTTGTTGGTAATTGTGAGAGGTTAGTATGTTTTGTTGTAGCCTCTGTTATTGGTAATGGTGAGAGGTTAGCATGTTATGTTGTAGCTCTGTTGTTGGTAATGGTGAGAGGTTAGCATGTTTTGTTGTAGCCTCTGTTATTGGTAATGATGAGATGTTAGCATGTTTTGTTGTAGTCTCTGTTATTGGTAATGGTGAGAGGTTAGCATGTTTTGTTTTAGCCTCTGTTATTGGTAATGGTGAGAGGTTAGCATGTTTTGTTGTAGCCTCTGTTATTGGTAATGGTGAGAGGTTAGCATGTTTTGTTGTAGTCTCTGTTATTGGTAATGGTGAGAGGTTAGCATGTTTTGTTGTAGCCTCTGTTATTGGTAATGGTGAGAGGTTAGCATGTTTTGTTGTAGTCTCTGTTCTGGGTAATGGTGAGAGGTTAGCATGTTTTGTTGTAGTCTCTGTTATTGGTAAAGGTGAGAGGTTAGCATGTTTTGTTGTAGCCTCTGTTATTGGTAATGGTGAGAGGTTAGCATGTTTTGTCCTAGTCTCTGTTATTGGTAATGGTGAGAGGTTAGCATGTTTTGTTGTAATCTCTGTTATTGGTAATGGTGAGAGGTTAGCATGTTTTGTTGTAGCCTCTGTTATTGGTAATGGTGAGAGGTTAGCATGTTTTGTCCTAGTCTCAGTTATTGGTCATGGTGAGAGGTTAGCATGTTTTGTTTTAGCCTCTGTTATTGGTAATGGTGAGAGGTTAGTATGTTTTGTTGTAGCCTCTGTTATTGGTAATGGTGAGAGGTTAGCATGTTTTGTTGTAGTCTCTGTTCTGGGTAATGGTGAGAGGTTAGCATGTTTTGTTGTAGTCTCTGTTATTGGTAATGGTGAGAGGTTAGCATGTTTTGTTGTAGCCTCTGTTATTGGTAATGGTGAGAGGTTAGCATGTTTTGTTGTAGTCTCTGTTCTGGGTAATGGTGAGAGGTTAGCGTGTTTTGTTGTAGTCTCTGTTATTGGTAATGGTGAGAGGTTAGCATGTTTTGTTGTAGCCTCTGTTATTGGTAATGGTGAGAGGTTAGCATGTTTTGTCCTAGTCTCTGTTATTGGTAATGGTGAGAGGTTAGCATGTTTTGTCCTAGTCTCTGTTATTGGTAATGGTGAGAGGTTAGCATGTTTTGTTGTAGCCTCTGTTAGTGGTAATGGTGAGATGTTAGCATGTTTTGTTTCAGCCTCTGTTATTGGTAATGGTGAGAGGTTAGCATGTTTTGTTTCAGCCTCTGTTATTGGTAATGGTGAGAGGTTAGCATGTTTTGTTGTAGCCTCTGTTATTGGTAATGGTGAGAGGATAGTATGTTTTGTTGTAGCCTCTGTTATTGGTAATGGTGAGAGGTTAGCATGTTTTGTTGTAGCCTCTGTTATTGGTAATGGTGAGAGGTTAGCATGTTTTGTTGTAGTCTCTGTTATTGGTAATGGTGAGAGGTTAGCATGTTTTGTTGTAGCCTCTGTTATTGGTAATGGTGAGAGGTTAGCATGTTTTGTTGTAGCCTCTGTTATTGGTAATGGTGAGAGGTTAGCATGTTATGTTGTAGTCTCTGTCATTGGTAATGGTGAGAGGTTAGCATGTTTTGTTGTAGTCTCTGTTCTGGGTAATGGTGAGAGGTTAGCATGTTTTGCCTCTGTAACTTCCTCAATCTTTATTTTTCATGATTCATTCATGATTTATCTTAATCATGGCATCATCAGGATTACTTTAGTCGTATTTACGAACATGTTATCTACTCGCTTAGACAGAAAATTACTCCAGTCATCATCCACCATTTTAATATTGGGCAAAACACAACCCAAAACAAACTGCAAATACAACCAATGAGTTTGAGTCACAGGCTTGATGTAGTCACTGCGTTAAAGGAATATGGGACCAAATACTACATTTTTGACTACTTTAATACACTATAAGTGAATTGGTCAGAATACTTATGACTTCTTCAAATAGGGGGACTAGATACATAAAGTGCTTTTATTTCTAAATGTGAAACAGATATGTATTAAAATATCCTCAAATAAAAGGTGACATTATATACTGTCACCTCATATGAAACATTTGATCTGAAATCCAAAATGTTGGAATACAGAACCTCATTTAAAATGTTAGCTTCACTGTCAAAATATATATGGTGTGGACTGTATACTCAATACAATTTAAATCTGCTTTTAAAACTGGTCTGGTCAGTCTACTCAAATATTTGTACTATACATGTTTCTTTCTACAAGTAATTGTATGATCATTTGTAGTAATGAAACGTTCATTAATTTCTGGTTAATCTACTCAAATATTTGTTAATATGCATTTTTCTATCCACAAGCAGTTCTTGAATAATTTGTCATTTCTAATAATGATACATTGATTTATGAATAGATATGGCAGGTTTCAGGACACTGATGTATCTGAACATTAGAAAAAATATACTGCCACTATTTTCACCACCAAAGAATATCAGTGTGATTTTAATATGATTTGACTCTTTGCAGGCTGTCAGGCTGTCTAGTCACAGAGGAAGGCTGTGCTTCTCTGGTCTCAGCTCTGAGGTCAAACCCCTCACACCTGAGAGAGCTGGACCTGAGCTACAATCACCCAGGAGACTCAGGAGTCAGACTGCTCTCTGCTGGACTGGAGGATCCACACTGCAGACTGGAGAAACTCAAGTATGTAGAGGGTTTATGTCAATGTTCATATCAGACATGTTTGACTTACCAGGCTAGTTAAGACAAACATTCTGACCACCACTTGGACAAAGTTATATGCTGTGTGTGTGTGTGTGTGTGTGTGTGTGTGTGTGTGGGTGTACAAGACTGTGTGTGTGTCCAGTGTGTGTGTGTGTGTTCAGGTGTATCCCTCAATGACTGTCTGTTCTTCTGCTTACCGCTACAGTGTGGAACATGGTGGAGAGAACAGAATGAAACCTGGGCTTAGAAAATGTGAGTGTTGACTGCTGTGAAGAATATGACTAAGAATAAGTCTTAATTCAAGTTAAGTCAAAGTCAAAGACCACCATCATTACTGACTTGGTCATATTAAATATCAGCTGTAGTTCTACAGAAGCAGAAATCAGGGACACCAACGTTTACAAAGAGTTGCTTTGACAATGTGTGTGTCTGTGTGTGTGTGTGTGTGTGTGTGTGTGTGTGTGTGTGTGTGTGTGTGTGTGTGTGTGTGTGTGTGTGTGTGTGTGTGTGTGTGTGTGTGTGTGTGTGTGTGTGTGTGTGTGTGTGTGTGTGTGTGTGTGTGTAATTAATGTGAATAAGTGTGTTTTATATTACCATACAGTATAACATATGATCATTCAACAAGTCTCAAGTTACCTTAACTTCTCCTTTTGATACCTAGAAACATCTACATTAAATTAATTAGTGAAAAGTGAGTTAACATTCTAATGTGAATGATGATGATTTCTAATATTGTGTCTGGTTTCATCCATCAGATGTCTGTGATCTCACACTGGACCTAAACACAGTAAACAGACGCCTCTCTCTGTCTGAGGAGAACAGAAAGGTGACATGTAGGAGAGAGGAGCAGCCGTATCCTGATCACCCAGAGAGATTTGAGGACCGTAGACAGGTGCTGTGTAGAGAGGGTCTGACTGGGCGCTGTTACTGGGAGGTAGAGTGGAGTGGGATAATGGGGGCTGATATAGGAGTGACATATAAAGGAATCAGCAGGAGAGGAGGGGTTAATGACTGTGGTCTTGGACACAATGACAAGTCCTGGTGTCTGAACTGCTCTGACAACAGTTACATTGCCTGGCACAATAATAATCTCACTACGATAGACGTCCCCTCCTCCAGCTCCCACAGAGTAGGAGTGTATCTGGACTGGCCAGCCGGCACTCTGTCCTTCTATAGAGCCTCCTCTGACACACTGACCCACCTGATCACATTCACCTCCACATTCACTGAGCCCCTCTATCCAGGGTTTTGGGTTTATGAAGACTCCTCAGTGTCCCTGAAATAATAACCTGACACACACACACACTGGACACACACACACACACACACACACTGGACAGACACACACACACACACTCACACTGGACACACACACACACACTCACACTGGACACACACACACACACTCACGCTGGACACACACACACACTGGACAGACACAGACACACTGGACACACACACACACACACACTGGACAGACACACACACACACACACTCACACTGGACACACACACACACACACTGGACACACTGGACACACACACACACTGGACACACACACACACTGGACACACTCACACTGGACACACACACACTCTCACGCTGGACACACACACACACACACTAGACACACACACACACTCACACTGGACACACACACAGACACACTGGACACACACACACACACACACACACACACATACACTGGACACACACACACACACACACTCACTGGACACACACACACACACACACTGGACAGATACACACACACTGGACACACACTCACACTGGACACACACTCACACTGGACACACACACTGGACACACACACACACACACTGGACACACACACACACACACTCACTCACACTGGACACACACTCACACTGGACACACACACACACACACACACACACACACACACTGGACACACACACACTGGACACACACACACACACTCACGCTGGACACACACACACACACTCACACTGGACACACACACAGACACACTGGACAGATACACACACACTGGACACACACACACACTCACACTGGACACACACACAGACACACTGGACAGATACACACACACTGGACACACACACACACACACACACTGGACACACACACACACTGGACACACACACACACTCACACTGGACACACACACACACACTCACACTGGACACACACACAGACACACTGGACACACACACACACACACACACACACACATACACTGGACACACACACACACACACACTCACTGGACACACACACACACACACACTGGACAGATACACACACACTGGACACACACTCACACTGGACACACACTCACACTGGACACACACACTGGACACACACACACACACACTGGACACACACACACACACACTCACTCACACTGGACACACACTCACACTGGACGCACACACACACTGGACACACACACACACACTCACACTGGACACACACACACACTCACGCTGGACACACACACACACTCACACTGGACACACACACAGACACACTGGACAGATACACACACACTGGACACACACACACACACACACTGGACACACACACACACACACACTGGACACACAGACACACTGGACACACACACACACACTGGACAGATACACACACACTGGACACACACACACACACTGGACAGATACACTCACACTGGACAGATACACTCACACTGGACACACACACAGACACACTGGACAGATACACACACACTGGACACACACACACACACACACACTGGACACACACACACTCACACTGGACACACACACACACACACACACACTGAACAGATACACACACACTGGACACACACACACACTGGACACACACACACACTGGACACACACACAGACACACTGGACACACACACTCACAATGGACACACACTGGACACACACACACACACACACACTGGACACACACACACTGGACACACACACACTCACACTGGACACACACACACACTCACACTGGACACACACACTGGACACACACACACTGTAGAAACACACACACACAGTGGACACACACACACATGCGTGTCTTCCTATAATTGTGACACTGTTAAAATACCAATGTGATCATTTGTTGTCTTTTATGTTGAATAACAAATTGTATAATTATATATGGACATACGCTCCATAGTTGTACAAGTATACAAGGATATATTGTACTTTTCATAATAAAACAGACTTGAAACAAGAAAAGCATGTTAATTGTGAAAACAGTTTGGTTATTGATGTTACGTTTCCTCTGTCAGGTTGACGTTAACCTGCGACTGGTTGAAACATGAAACTAATATGAAATGAAATACAAACAATTAAATATGTAGAATTGAATTAAACAAATTGTACAACAGAGTGTTGTGATGCAGGGTTACTATAGTAACAGAGTTCTCTCTGCTCTCTCCCTCTGCTCTCTCTCTCTCTGCTCTGCTGTTCTCTTTTCTCTGCTCTCTCTGCCCTCTCTGCTCTCTCTTTTCTCTGCCCTCTCTTCTCTCTCAGCCTGCTATCTGCTCTCTCTCTGCTCTTTGCTCGCTCTGCTGTTCTCTCTTTTTCTCTGCTCTCTCTCTCACTCTATGCTCTCTCACTCTCTTTTATTTCTCAGCCTGCTCTGCTCTCTCCCTCCCTGCTCTCTCTCGCTCTCTGCTCTCTCTTCTCTCGCAGCCTGCTCTCTGTCTGCTCTGCTGTTCTCTCTTTTCTCTGCTTTCTTTCTGCTCTCTATTGCTCTCTCTGCCCTCTCTGTTCTCTCTCTCTGCTCTCTCTACTCTCCCTCTGCTCTTTCTATCTGCTCTCTGTCTCTCCCTCTGCTCTCTCTCTGTTCTCTGCTCTCCCTGCTATCTCTCTGCTCTCTCTCTCTGCTCTCACTTTTCTCTATGCTCTCTATGCTCTGCTCTCGCTCTCTCTCTGCTCTCTCTTCTCTCTCAGCACTCTGTTCTCTCTCTGCTCTCTCTGCTCTCTCTGCTGTCTGTCTTCTCTCTTTTCTCTCTCTCTGCTTTCTCTTCTCTCTGTTCTCTGCTCTCTCTCCCTCTGCTCTCTCTTTGCTTTCTCAGCCTGCTTTCTCTGCTCTCTACGCCTGCTCTCTCTCTGCTCTCTCTCCCTCTGCTCTCTCTTTTCTCTGCTCTCTCACTCTCTCTTTGCTTTCTCAGCCTGCTCTCTCTCTCCCTCTGCTCTCTCTTTTCTCTGCTCTCACTCTCTTCTCTCTCACTCTCTCTTTGCTTTCTCAGCCTGCTCTCTCTGCTCTCTCTCTCTGCTTTCTCAGCCTGCTCTCTGCTCTCTCTCTCTCTCTCACTCTGCCCTCTCTCTCTCTGCTCTCTCTCTATGCTCTCTCTGTGCTCAGCTCGCTCAGCTCTCTCTGCCTTATGCTCTCTCTCTGCTCTCTGTCTCTTTTCTCTATGCTCTGCTTTCTCTCTGTCTGCTCTCGCTCTCTCTGCTCTCTCTTCTCTCTCAGCACTCTCTGTTCTCACTCTGCTCTCTCTCTCTGCTGTCTATCTCTGCTCTCTCTATCCTCTGCTCTCGCTCTCTCTGCCCTCTCTTTTCTCTCTCTCTGCTCTCTCTGTTCTCTGCTCTCTCTCCTTCTGCTCTCTTCTCTCTGCTCTCTTTGCTTTCTCAGCCTGCTCTCCTCTCTGCTCTCTCAGCCTGCTCTCTCTCTCTCTCTGCTCTCTCTCTCCCTCTGCTCTCTCAGCCTGCTCTCTCTGCTCTCTCTCTCCCTCTGCTCTTCTGCTCTCTCTTTTCTCTGCTCTCTCTCTGCTCTCACTCTATGCTCTCTCACTCTCTCTTTGCTTTCTCAGCCTGCTCTCTCTCTCTGTTCTCTGCTCTCTCTCTGCTCTCTCTCTGCTCTCTCTCTCTACTCTCACTCTCTTTGCCTTCTCAACCTGCTCTCTGCTCTCTCTCTGGTCTCTGCTCTCTCTATGCTCTCTCTGTGCTCTGCTCGCTCAGCTCTCTCTGCTCTCAGCTCTCTCCCTCTGCTCTCTCTGCTGTCTCTCTCTGCTCTCTCTCTCTCACCCTCTCTTCTCTCACTCTGCTCTCTCTATATGTTCTCTGCTCTCTCTTTTCTCTACTCTTCTTGCTCTGTTCTCTCTCTCTGCTCTCTCTCTGTTCTCTGATCTATCTCTCCCTCTGCTCTCTCTGCTCTCTTTTCTCTGCTCGCTCTCTGCTTTCTCTCTCTCTGCTCTCTCTCTTTGCCCTCTGCTCTCTCTGCTCTCTCTTTGCCCTCTGCTCTCTCTGCTCTCTCTTTGCTTTCTGCTCGCTCTCTCTCTCTGCTCTCTCAGCCTTCTCTCTACTCGCGCTCTCTGCTCTCTCTGCCCTCGCTCTTCTCTCTGCTCTCTCCCTCTCTCGCTCTGCTCTCTCTCTGTTCTCTGATCTCTCTCCCTCTGCTCTCTCTCTCCCTCTGCTCTCTCACTCTCTCTTTGCTTTCTCAGCCTGCTTTCTGCTCGCTCTCTCTCTCTCTGCTCTCTCAGCCTGCTCTCTGCTCTCTCTCCCTCTGCTCTCTCTCTCCCTCTGCTCTCTCTGCTCTCGCTCTCTGCTCTTTTTCTGCTCTCTTCTCTGTTCTCTGCTCTCTGCCCTCTCTTCTCTCTCTCACTCTCTGCTCTCTCAGCCTGCTTTCTGCTCTCTCTACTCTCTCTTTCTGCTCTCTCTCTGCCCTCTCTGTTCTCTCTCCCTCTCTCTCCCTCTGCTCTCTCTTCTCTCTCTGCTCTCTCTCTCTGCTCTGCTGCTCTTTCTCTGCTCTCCCTCTGCTCTCTCTCTGTTCTCTGCTCTCTCACTCTCTCTGTTCTCTCTGCTCTGCTCTGTTCTCTGCTCTCTCTCTTTCTGTTGTCTGCTCTCTACCCTCGCTCTCTGATCTCTCTCTCTCTGCTCTCTCAGCCTGCTCTCTGCTCTCTCCTCTCTAATGCTCTCTGCTCTCTCTCTGCTCTCACCCTCTCTGCTTTCTCTCCTTTCTCTGCTCTCTCTGCTTTCTCTTTTCCCTGCTCTCTCTCTCTCTACTCTGCTCTCTTCTCTCTGCTCTCTCAGCCTGCTCTCTTCTCTCTGCTGTCTGCTCTCTCTTTTCTCTGCTCGCTCTCTGCTCTCTCTCTCTGCATCTCTCGCTTCTTATCTTAACAGGGGTGCAGTTTGGACAATCACCACTTGATGGCAGTGTTAAACCAGAAGTGATGAAAACAACATCACTGCAGAGAGAGAGAGAGTCTAATATACTGATATACAGTGCATTCAGAAAGTATTCAGACCCCTTGACTTTTTACACATTTTGTCACGTTACAGCCTTATTCTAAAATGGATTACATTGTTTTTCCCCCTCATCAATCTACACACAATAACCCAGAATTACAAAGCAAAAACTGTTTATTTTATGTGTGCAAAAGAGACCCTTTACTCAGTACTTTGTTGAAGCACCTTTGGCAGTGATTACAGCCTTGAGTGTTCTTGGGTATGACGCTACAAGCCTGGCACACCTGTATTTGGGGAGTTTCTCCCATTCTTCTCTGCAGATCCTCTCAAGCTGTCAAGTTGGATGGGGAGCTTTGCTGCACTGCTTTTTTCAGGTCTCTCCAGAGATGTTCGATCGGGTTCAAGTCCGGGCTTAGGATCATTGTCCTGTTGTCCAGTCTGTGTATACTATACTGGGAGGGTAGAGAGTCAGAACTGATAGAGGATCTGGAGCCCTGAGGGAAAGAGAGAGAGGGAGGGTAGAGAGTCAGAACAGAGGGAAAGAGAGAGAGAGAGGGGAGAGAGTCAGAACAGAGGGAAAGAGAGAGAGGGAGGGAGAGAGTCAGAACAGAGGGAAAGAGAGGGAGGGTAGAGAGTCAGAACAGAGGGAAAGAGAGAGAGGGAGGGTAGAGAGTCAGAACAGAGGGAAAGAGAGAGAGAGGGAGGGGAGAGAGTCAGAACAGAGGGAAAGAGAGAGAGAGAGAGGGAGGGAGAGAGTCAGAACAGAGGGAAAGAGAGAGGGAGGGAGAGAGCCAGAACAGAGGGAAAGAGAGAGAGGGAGGGTAGAGAGTTAGAACAGAGGGAAAGAGAGAGAGGGAGGGGAGAAAGTCTGAACTGCTTCAAGGTCAGAACTTGGTCAGGATGTTTCTCTGAAACACAGAACACTAAAGTTGGTCATGATGTTTCTCTAAAACACAGAACACTAAAGTTGCTCATGATGTTTCTCTAAAACAGTAAAGACTAAAGTTGATCATGATGTTTCTCTAAAACACAGAACACTAAAGTTGGTCATGATGTTTCTCTAAAACAGTAAAGTCTAAAGTTGGTCATGATGTTTCTCTAAAACAGTAAAGACTAAAGTTGGTCATGATGTTTCTCTAAAACACAGAACACTAAAGTTGGTCATGATGTTTCTCTAAAACACAGAACACTAAAGTTGGTCATGATGTTTCTCTAAAACACAGAACACTAAAGTTGGTCATGATGTTTCTCTAAAACACAGAACACTAAAGTTGGTCATGATGTTTCTCTAAAACACAGAACACTAAAGTTGGTCATGATGTTTCTCTAAAACACAGAACACTAAAGTTGGTCATGATGTTTCTCTAAAACACAGAACACTAAAGTTGGTCATGATGTTTCTCTAAAACACAGAACACTAAAGTTGGTCATGATGTTTCTCTAAAACACAGAACACTAAAGTTGGTCATGATGTTTCTCTAAAACACAGAACACTAAAGTTGGTCATGAT
Source organism: Salvelinus namaycush (assembly GCF_016432855.1). Taxonomy (NCBI): domain Eukaryota; kingdom Metazoa; phylum Chordata; class Actinopteri; order Salmoniformes; family Salmonidae; genus Salvelinus; species Salvelinus namaycush. Next base: position 391,275 of record NW_024061386.1, on the reverse strand, counting down.
GTTTCTCTGAAACACAGAACACTAAAGTTGGTCATGATGTTTCTCTAAAACAGTAAAGACTAAAGTTGGTCATGATGTTTATCTGAAACACAGAACACTAAAGTTGGTCATAATGTTTCTCTAAAACAGTAAAGACTAAAGTTGGTCATGATGTTTCTCTAAAACAGTAAAGACTTAAGTTGGTCATGATGTTTCTCTAAAACACAGAACACTAAAGTTGGTCATGATGTTTCTCTAAAACACAGAACACTAAAGTTGGTCATGATGTTTCTCTAAAACAGTAAAGACTAAAGTTGGTCATGATGTTTCTCTAAAACACAGAACACTAAAGTTGGTCATGATGTTTCTCTGAAACACAGAACACTAAAGTTGGTAATGATGTTTCTCTAAAACAGTAAAGTCTAAAGTTGGTCATGATGTTTCTCTAAAACAGTAAAGACTAAAGTTGGTCATGATGTTTCTCTAAAACAGTAAAGACTAAAGTTGGTCATGATGTTTATCTGAAACACAGAACACTAAAGTTGGTCATAATGTTTCTCTAAAACAGTAAAGACTAAAGTTGGTCATGATGTTTCTCTAAAACAGTAAAGACTAAAGTTGGTCATGATGTTTCTCTAAAACACAGAACACTAAAGTTGGTCATGATGTTTCTCTAAAACACAGAACACTAAAGTTGGTCATGATGTTTCTCTAAAACAGTAAAGACTAAAGTTGGTCATGATGTTTCTCTAAAACAGTAAAGACTAAAGTTGGTCATGATGTTTCTCTAAAACAGTAAAGACTAAAGTTGGTCATAATGTTTCTCTAAAACACAGAACACTAAAGTTGGTCATGATGTTTCTCTATAACAGTAAAGACTAAAGTTGGTCATGATGTTTCTCTAAAACAGTAAAGACTAAAGTTGGTCATGATGTTTCTCTAAAACAGTAAAGACTAAAGTTGGTCATGATGTTTCTCTAAAACAGTAAAGACTAAAGTTGGTCATGATGTTTCTCTAAAACACAGAACACTAAAGTTGGTCATGATGTTTCTCTAAAACACAGAACACTAAAGTTGGTCATGATGTTTCTCTAAAACAGTAAAGACTAAAGTTGGTCATGATGTTTCTCTAAAACAGTAAAGACTAAAGTTGGTCATGATGTTTCTCTAAAACAGTAAAGACTAAAGTTGGTCATGATGTTTCTCTAAAACACAGAACACTAAAGTTGGTCATGATGTTTCTCTATAACAGTAAAGACTAAAGTTGGTCATGATGTTTCTCTAAAACAGTAAAGACTAAAGTTGGTCATGATGTTTCTCTAAAACAGTAAAGACTAAAGTTGGTCATGATGTTTCTCTAAAACACAGAACACTAAAGTTGGTCATGATGTTTCTCTAAAACACAGAACACTAAAGTTGGTCATGATGTTTCTCTAAAACAGTAAAGACTAAAGTTGGTCATGATGTTTCTCTAAAACAGTAAAGACTAAAGTTGGTCATGATGTTTCTCTAAAACAGTAAAGACTAAAGTTGGTCATGATGTTTCTCTAAAACACAGAACACTAAAGTTGGTCATGATGTTTCTCTATAACAGTAAAGACTAAAGTTGGTCATGATGTTTCTCTAAAACAGTAAAGACTAAAGTTGGTCATGATGTTTCTCTAAAACAGTAAAGACTAAAGTTGGTCATGATGTTTCTCTAAAACACAGAACACTAAAGTTGGTCATAAGCAGAGGTCTAGCAGAGCCAACGTGCAGTTGTATATTTCAACAAGCTGTTCCTCGGTCACATACCGAATAGCCGATACCATGAATGTCCTTTACAAGAAAAGACTCAGCTACATAGATGCTGCCAAGATGAAGATGTTGGACCATATTGCAGATGTTCTCTTTGCACAAAGGATGCTAAACAATGGAGAGTTGGAAAGTATCCAGTCTATAGGAGGTACTCGTGACAAGGCCCAGGCCCTGATTGACACTGCCAGAAGTAAGGGAGGTATTACTAGTAATAGCTTGATGGCAACATGGGAAAATTACCCTGGATCATCCTCAGTAGGTAATGGTAATGTTATGTCACCTAAGGAAATAGTCTCCATTTTTTGGGACAATATAACCCGTGATGATATTGAGAAGATGAAGTTTGTTATGAGCGAGATAGAGATCACACATCGACACCGCATCAGTGCTCTGGACCTGCAATATGTGACAGATAGAACCGGGTTAGCAGATGTTATGGCATTGCATTACGGAGCTGCAGCACGGGTTGAACACCCTGCTCAAGAAAATCGGTCGCAATGACCTGGTGAAGCACGTCAAAGACAGTGACTGTACTCACACCTCAAGTCAGCTACAACCTGTGGCCTTCGCTACACGCGGCAAAGTTATCAATAAACATCAAGGTGCTGTGGGAACATGTTCAACATGACCGGTTACCTGGATACCATTTACAAAACACTGAGGGAAATGAACCAAAACAGCCTGGCAGACCAGTTGAAAACGTACATAGCCGGCCTCAGTCCCTAGGATATGTAGTCAATGATAAACTGTTTTTACTACACTGAACAGTATTAGGTCTATAAATGTCCCCAGGATATGTAGTCAATGATAAACTGTGTTTACTACACTGAACAGTATTAGGTCTATAAATGTCCCTAGGATATGTAGTCAATGATAAACTGTTTTTACTACACTGAACAGTATTAGGTCTATAAATGTGCCATTGCAAAATGTCTCTATTGAGCTATAGCTTGGTGATATGTACCACTGCTTTGTTTTGTGATAAACTGGTCAATAAACCCGAGTGACAACAATGTATACAGTGCATGTCTCTACACACACAAACGGGCTGAGTAGAGTACAACTTTCATTATAGTGAAGTACAGCCTTTTTGTAATTACACTTTGTACCAGTAACAACATCCAAATATTTTACCTGCCAACAAATAAATGATGTTATTCCTGGATGTTTCAGTTACTCAGTGGCCTGGATTATGGCGTAATTACTGCACTTACCTGATATCTTGATACTGTTTTAATAGACCTGTGACCATTTATTTGTAGAGTCATCATTATCACTTACCATCATTTAAATGTGTAACCGGTAGACACTTTCTAATGTTCCCATGCAGGTCGCCTTTATTGTATCTGTTCACACCGAAAATGTGCTGGATGAACAAACATGCCTTATAGATAAGGTTACCTTGTTTACACCAGATCGTGTTTGGGTGGCACGGCAACAGGTCCAAAGTCAATCAGTTACTAACAGCTCCCACCTTAGACTCCCAAACAGAAAAGCTTGTTAATCTGTAGTTGACATAGCTAATAGAATGACCTATCTGGTGTGGATGTTTGCTCACCATGGAGATAGCAGTAGCTGGGTGAATCATTCACACTTGGACAGTCTGAGCTTCATTGACATAACAGCTGAAACCCCCCCGGCGTTGGATGTTCCGAGCCCCATTATACATAACAGTGGTTGGACGATCTACCTTGGTGTTGGAGCCCCATATACATAACAGTGGTTGGACGATCTACCAGGGTGTTGGAGCCCCATTATACATAACAGTGGTTGGACGATCTACCTTGGTGTTGGAGCCCCATATACATAACAGTGGTTGGACGATCTACCTTGGTGTTGGAGCCCCATATACATAACAGTGGTTGGACGATCTACCTTGGTCTGGGTGTTGGAGCCCCATATACATAACAGTGGTTGGACGATCTACCTTGCTCTGGGTGTTGGAGCCCCATATACATAACAGTGGTTGGACGATCTACCTTGGTGTTGGAGCCCCATATACATAACAGTGGTTGGACGATCTACCTTGGTGTTGGAGCCCCATTATACATAACAGTGGTTGGACGATCTACCTTGCTCTGGGTGTTGGAGCCCCATATACATAACAGTGGTTGGACGATCTACCTTGCTCTGGGTGTTGGAGCCCCATATACATAACAGTGGTTGGACCATCTACCTGGGTGTTGGAGCCCCATATACATAACAGTGGTTGGACCATCTACCTGGGTGTTGGAGCCCCATTATACATAACAGTGGTTGGACGATCTACCTGGGTGTTGGAGCCCCATTATACATAACAGTGGTTGGACGATCTACCTTGGTGTTGGAGCCCCATTATACATAACAGTGGTTGGACGATCTACCAGGGTGTTGGAGCCCCATTATACATAACAGTGGTTGGACGATCTACCTTGGTGTTGGAGCCCCATATACATAACAGTGGTTGGACGATCTACCTGGGTGTTGGAGCCCCATATACATAACAGTGGTTGGACGATCTACCTTGCTCTGGGTGTTGGAGCCCCATTATACATAACAGTGGTTGGACGATCTACCTTGCTCTGGGTGTTGGAGCCCCATATACATAACAGTGGTTGGACGATCTACCTTGCTCTGGGTGTTGGAGCCCCATGGAGATAACATTAGTTGGGTGAGTCATCTGTACTTGGAAAGTGTGAGTTTCATCTGCATAACAGCGGTTGGAAGACCCAGCTGCGGCCGGAGGTGTCAGCTCTGTTTGGATTGTATGAGCAATGTTAGATGAACAGCGGTTGGGCGACTCAGGAGTTATTGGACGATTCAGAGGTTATGTGCATAACATCGGAATGGACAATTCAGCAGTGGTTGGACGTATCGGAAGCCCGTAGAAACAGCAGTGGTTGGACGTATCGGAAGCCCGTAGAAACAGCAGTGGTTGGACGTATCGGAAGCCCGTAGAAACAGCAGTGGTTGGACGTGTCGGAAGCCCGTAGAAACAGCAGTGGTTGGACGTGTCGGAAGCCCGTAGAAACAGCAGTGGTTGGACGTATCGGAAGCCCGTAGAAACAGCAGTGGTTGGACGTATCGGAAGCCCGTAGAAACAGCAGTGGTTGGACGTATCGTAAGCCCGTAGAAACAGCGGTGGTTGGACGTATCGGAAGCCCGTAGAAACAGCAGTGGTTGGACGTATCGGAAGCCCGTAGAAACAGCGGTGGTTGGACGTATCGGAAGCCCGTAGAAACAGCAGTGGTTGGACGTATCGGAAGCCCGTAGAAACAGCAGTGGTTGGACGTATCGGAAGCCCGTAGAAACAGCAGTGGTTCGACGTATCGGAAGCCCGTAGAAACAGCAGTGGTTGGACGTATCGGAAGCCCGTAGAAACAGCAGTGGTTGGACGTATCGGAAGCCCGTAGAAACAGCAGTGGTTGGACGTATCGGAAGCCCGTAGAAACAGCAGTGGTTGGATACACAACCCACAGTGAGACATTGAAACTAGGTCACCTCAGGTTGACACCTAAGCAGTGAAACAGGAAAGATACATATAGTCTACCTGATGACACATTGTGGTGATTACTTCAAACGGCCTTGAAGCTTTTAGGAGGAGCCTCAGCTACATATATAAGATTAGTTACACAGACAGTGGAAAATTCAGTGTATATTTGCAGCTGAACCATGAACATGGTGTGAAGTACTTTACAAAACAACAAGAATTAGAAACAAAAGATAGAATGTCACATGACGTTTATTCAACATACAATAACAGAGGCGAATGGTACTACCAGCATCACAATATGGGCCTAAGAGTTGAGGAATATACACAGTTGAGGGAATTTACACCCTCTCCCTTGCGCAACATACAGCAGAGAAGGTGGCATGAAAGAGCCTCTAATGACAGGCTGTATGACACAGAGGACCACAACACATATCAACACGACCTTCTGGTTCCACGCAATGTACCTGTGTACCCTAGACACCCCCAACCCTTTGACTTAAGACGTAGGTCTGACAAAAACAGGTTACAACAAGTTAGTTATGACATAGGACTGTCACCGAAGACCAAGGGTTACGATGGACCGCCAACTCGGTACAACAAACGGCCACAAAACGTTTGTCATGCTCCTACCACAGCAAAGGTGAAACGCCGTATACCTCTGGAATGGATCCCTGTGAAGGACAACCTGCCAAAACACAACGCAAGACTGGTGAGAGACAATGTCAGCAGCCGGCCCCAGCCCACCAGGGGCAGCAGTCGGTCCCACCCCCCAAGGGACAGCATCAGGGCCCAGTCTCCCAGGGACCACAGCCGAGCTCACACCACCAGCGGCAGCAGAGACATGACCCATAGTTCTGTCAACCGTAGGCGAAGCAAAGAACCCAATACAGGCCTAAATGCTCAAAGGTTGTGTCCCGAAGTCTCCTGTAGCAGCGGCCGCAATGGTGGTCTTGGTAGCAGCGTCACATCAGCAAAGATTGGCAGATATGAAAACAGGTTTGCTTCACAAAGCCACAGCATGCCTAGATCACATAGACCGTCCACTGGCCCACATCAGAAACCTGTGACTGTGGACAATATTAAGAAGAGATCGGTCGACATGTCCTACAATCAGCCTGGTTCTCAGTCGAGCGTTAAAAGTTGTTGCAGAAAGAGGGCCTGGATGTTCAACAGGAGACCGAACAACAGTGAAGAAGTAGACAATAGCACATCAGCGGTTCTACACCATGTCACAGCTACCAATGAGGAGGCTAACCTACCTAGAGAACCCGGTACAGATGATAGCGGAGATGATAACAGAGATGAAAGCGATGACTCCAGCAGTGGAATCGGGGCTAAAGTACCTACAGAACCTGGTACAGATGATAGCGGAGATGATAGCGGAGATGAAAGCGATGACTCCAGCAGTGGAATCAGGGATAAAGTACCTACAGAACCTGGTACAGATGATAGCGGAGATGATAGCGGAGATGAAAGCGATGACTCCAGCAGTGGAATCAGGGCTAAAGTACCTACAGAACCTGGTACAGATGATAGCGGAGATGAAAGCAACACAAGTTCCTCCAGTGACTCTGTTCACACTAGCGATGATGACAAGGAGGACTGTCACAATTCTGTACCCAAACATGTCGCGGAAAGGGTATCCTCTACAGTCAAACATAGTGTACCTATCAAACAAAAAAGTACCAGGGTGGCTGGAGTCCAACAAGACCCTGATACTGAACCATGTGTATCTGCTGAGCCAGAGTACCAGTATACAGAGGATGCTGCCTGTTCTGGGACGGTATGCACTGTGCCTAATTCCCCCACCACAGATGACACAGAGCCTGTGTCGGCCCCAGCCGGGGCTACCTCTGCTGAGACGCAGACCCAGGAGCCAGACTCTGATGAGACTCAGGCCAATGATGTAGTGTCTGCTGAGACTGTGTCTGCATAGACTCAGACCCCAGACTCTGATGAGACTCAGGCCAATGATGTAGTGTCTGCTGAGACGCAGACCCAGGAGCCAGACTCTGATGAGACTCAGGCCAATGATGTAGTGTCTGCTGAGACGCAGACCCAGGAGCCAGACTCTGATGAGACTCAGGCCAGTGATGTAGTGTCTGATGAGACTCAGACCAAGGAGCCAGACTCTGATGAGACTCAGACCCAGGAGCCAGACTCTGATGAGACTCAGACCCAGGAGCCAGACTCTGATGAGACTCAGGCCAATTATGTAGTGTCTGCTGTCTGCTGAGACTGTGTCTGCAGAGACTCAGACCCCAGAATCTGCTGAGAGACAGACCGAGGAGCCAGACTCTGATGAGACTCAGACCAAGGAGCCAGACTCTGATGAGACTCAGACTGAGGAGCCAGACTCTGATGAGACTCAGACCAAGGAGCCAGACTGATGAGACTCAGACCAAGGAGCCAGACTCTGATGAGACTCAGACCAAGGAGGTAGTGTCTGCTGTACCCAAGCCCCAGTCTACAACTGAACCATCGTTCCAACAACCTATTGGTGAAACATGTGAAATGTCTCACAATGTGCCTGAATGTAGAGTTGACCATGCAATTGTATTAGCTGCGCCTTGGTATCAAGATAGGGCTGATGAAGTTGTCTCTGCGACAGAGCACGTAAACAGGGCCGGATGTGCTACCTCAAAGGAGCTTCAGACTGCCGTGGATAGCATCACAGCCATGTCTGGGTGTGATACATCAGAGGAGGTTACTGCTGCCCTGGATAGCATGACATGTGTCACGTAAGTGTAACTATCACACACATTGTGTTATTACTAAATAGTAATCTATTGCCTTTGGGTAGAGGGGTGACTTGTTTCCGCCTTGTGTTACAGGGGTACCGAGTGAGCTCCGGATGATATGCTAACCGATGTGGAATATGCAAACGCCTTTCAAGAGAGTGAAGTGTCCCAAGCATCCGAGCCACATTTCAGGAGGCCACAGTGGAACGTTGACTCTTGTCCAGGTTCAATATTTTCTGCTACAACCGATCCCCTTCCCACTATGATACCACCTTCAAGCGCCATCTGTAATGAGGTAACCCAGCTTACAGATGTGGAACTCAGCACCTTCAACGCCTGTATTGGTGACATGGCCCCTCTCGGGTACACAGAGAACTCCATGGCTGCTCTTGATAGGGTCTGTGGTGAATATGTCTTTCAACAACAACAGTCGGCACAGCCTCTAGAGCCCCAGCAGGTTGAGGTGCATCTGGAAACGTTTCATCAAGTGCCGCAGCAGGAGGCCCGGGTCCTACATCCCCAACAACCAGCATCTCAAGTGCCTGAAACTCCACAGCAGACCGTTGATATACAAGGGTTCAACGTGTGCAAACCCAAGCCAGTGACATCTTTACAGTCGCAAAGGACATTGTTCCCCACACCACCACAATCCGAAGCAGCTGTCACCTATGAAGAATCCGTGCCTGGTCCCAGCCGATATAACCTGTACAGCGACGGGGCTACCGTGTCGTCCATTGCGATGATAATCCCTGTGATGAAACAGTTGATTATATGCGCCACGTGTCAAAAGAAGTTCAACAGAGCGTTCATCTGTAACAACTACTTGACTCAGCTGAACAGGCCCGTGCAATGTGCTTGCGGCTGTGTATTGTGCAGACTGTGTTACAGTGAACCAAGTGGTTGTCGCCTTCACAATATATCGTCCACAAGGGCCGCTCTAAGCACCACAGCCAACACCCTTGCCAATTTCCTGCTCTGGAGAATGTAGGAGACTGGGATCTGGAACTCAACATAGATGATAAGTTCAAGACTGACAAGGAGGTCAACGTCCATGTGCAGCTGATTATGAATGAGGAGCAATCCTCTGGAGTTGACACCCTGTGAAGAGGTATGTATATTTCTATTTATAGATATATCTGTCTATGTCTATGTTATACTACAATGACGAGCCCTGATAATGTAGCTAGACTGAGAGTGTTCTCTTCCCATGCAGCGTTCAACCATCTCATCACAGTGAATGACACCATGTCCTTCAGGTACTGGGTAAGCAAAGCAATGCCAGAAGAGGTGGCCTACAGATATGTCTGTATCCCTCATGTACCTGGGTTCTGGGATCACGTTGTGGTGGGAACCTGTCCCCTTCCCAGAACGGAGAAGCTGATCAGACCTGATGACTCCTTACCGAGATTGTTCAATGTGTCACTTGGGTCCTACAGGTTTCATTGGTGCTGTTTTGTCTTGAAGAAACAGATCATTTTGACTATGTGGTGCACTTCGTTGCCCAGGAGAGGGCAGTCTAAGGTAGTCACAGTTGTTGACAACACACTGAGAAACCTCACCTCGAGCATAGAGTTTAGAAGAATGGTATTCTATCTTTGTAGGTGGTTTACAGCTCAGTACATGTCACCACAAGACAGGCGGCTTAACCTTGTGTTAGATTGTAAACCCAGTGAAGGTGCTACTTTGCTACTTTGGTCCATGTCATAGCTTTGTTGGCCTCCAGGATTGGGATGGCAACAGTAACACCTCACCTGGCCCAGCAACGGACCAAAGATGATAGCAATTACTGTTTCAATGGCAGGAATGCCAACAGCATGTTCACATGCCCCTCAGACGGTAATTCAGGAGGTAATTACATCGATATTGTTGAGGAGTTTAGCTCCTACCACAACAGTGGCGATGATGTTATTGGTCTCACTCACATGTCCACAACCACAGAGTGTTACAGCTTCCTTTAAAGTAGAGCAATGATGTTTGTATAGTGTTACCTCAGCCTACAAGAGTCTACATGTTGGACCGTGTGGTGACATGATGCCTAAAGGTTATTTTAGGTCTTTTTTGACAATGGGTCCTGACTGATAAAAATTAATATGGTGATGTTCTCAATGTCACATGTTTACGATTTTATACCTTACTTTAATTGACCATATTACACCTGGGTAATGTGTATACCCTTTTGTATCAGCCAACCTTATATATCTATTGCCTTGAAATAAAATATGTCTTGCATATACATATATCTTGGTTGTGTTTATTTGAAAGATGACAGCGACACCACATTTTGAAAGACAATTGATGTGACAGTAATTGAGAAGGAACTGCCTATGATCGGGTGCACATCTATGTGGATTACTCAGTCGACACTGGTTCTGTGTTGCATTCCCTGCCTTAGTTCTACGCGGCCAGGGTCCGTTATCACCGCCAGAAGAATCAGAAGCTATTTCATTCAGCACAGGGATCTATCTGTGTACTGTCTATTTAGAACTTACAAAGGAAGGTGCTACTCGCCTCCCTATGTCAGTGAATCTGCTGGTGTTTCCATGTGATAGGGTAGTGGGGTATATGGTATCACTGTCGTCGTCGCTGTCCTCATCGTCGCTGTCGTCCTGGTAGTAGTGGTAATAACCACCACCTCGGTTTAGGTTGCTCAGGGTCTGCCTGTTGCTACACAGACAACATAAGGTTCTGAACAGCATCCAGACCATGCTGGAGGCTCGGCTCATAAGCTGCGCACTTTGTAAGTATACGGGAAAGCACGTTGGTATCGTGAACCAGACATCAAACGCTTGATAGTACAGACACCTTGGGCTATCCGATAGGACCGTGCAGGGAGATGACGAGAGCTACTACGAGCGGGTCCAGAGAGCGTCTTTTACGTTGCGAGAAGGAGCTTGCCGAAGCCGCTCTGGAAGACAGAGGGAGCTCCTACGTATTAGACATCTTCAGAAAACGTGAGCTTAGTCATCGTGAAAGGGTTCAGTGTGACAATGTGGACTACGAGCGTTACGGGTTGATCCCTATCCATCGGGACATCAACTCCTAGGCTTACGTAAGTGAGGATCCACAGCTGGCCATAGCAATAGAGGAGATTGTCAACACGTTCAGCCCGGCTCTCTCCGTGGAGCTGTTGCTTTACAACATATTGTGGAGCAACAGCGAGAGCTCTACTTGCTTGGTGCGATACCTCATCAACTACTACTCCTCCAACCACTTGTGCGGACACATCAAGAGCACCCTGAGGAGAACTGAGAACCAGTGGAGACCTGGTGGCTTAGCCATAGGCGAGCACATCGGCAAGGCTAGACGCAAGCGGCACGAACCTTGCTTCAGGATTGTAAGGGACGGTCTCAGCCCTCCCGATGCCGCTGCCGAAGCCGTACAGGAACGAGAGGCTCACGAGAGAGCTTTGCCTTCGGTGTTGGACGTGCCTCTCGACCACCTTGCTGACACTCTGAAACTGCTGATGAGCCATTCGGTCCCTGAGACTCAGGTCTCGGTGGTGTGTAAGATCATCAGAGATTGGGTCCAAAGGGACATCACGCTCAAGCGAGATCCAATCAAGGAAATAGAGCTAAAGATGGCAACAGTGGCCCTATGGGGTGTGATGAAGACCTTCGAGCACGGCCGGTGCCCAGTCATACCCGATTGTAGGGCCTCCATTTGCCTGGCCTTCTACGACACGGAGACGGACCTTGGTACGACCACAGTGGATGGGGTCCTGTACAGGCACATCTCAATGTGGGATAGTTGCTGGTCAGGGGGTTCCAATCTGTCCTCTTTGGCCAAGAGCGCTCACGCAACGGTGAAGAGCTGGGCTACTCTCTTTCACAAGATCATATAGGGGCTGTCAACGGCCTCCACCTGACACTTATACACCAGCACAAGCGTAGACCGGTCCTCCTTGACGCACCTGGCTGACGTGATGCTTTTCATCGCGTGGGGAGCAGCAGCGTGCTGGGCTCTCAGCCGCGGGCAACTCATTTGGCAAACCGTTACTTGACAACCTGTCCCGCTTCTTGGCCATCGACCAGCAGCCCGATATGTTTGGCCTCAACACCGCCGAGTTACCAGATGTGTTTCTGAGATCCGGGGTAGGGACTATTGTTTCCGAGCACAAGTCCGCAAGAGTCTCGCACAGTAAAATGATGGCCTCGATGATCTCCGAAGGCAAAGAGGTTCTGCTGATCAGGCAGTTTCTGGGTGAAGTGAACAGGCACCCTCGCCTGGCCTTGGAACGGCTCAAGAGTAATTGCAAGGATCCGCGGCTGCTGCAGATGGCTGAGAGCGTCACAAGGCAGCAGGAACACGCCATCAGCCAGGGCGGTGAGACTGAATCCAATGAGCCCGTCACAGAGCTCGGGTCGGACGTTAAACTAGTTTGCAACTACTCCTCTTCTGTCAGCGTGTCCCACCTGGAAGAGACCTTGAGCATGTGGACCACTTTCTGGAGGAGCGCTCTGTCCGTATTCAGCCAGTTCAACAGGAGACACGATCCAGTACAACAACAGGGATACAGTGAGAGAGCTACAATCCGGGTCACCGGTGCATGTTCTCCACTGTATGCTGGTGACACTCCTGAACACGTCCGGTGTAACATTCGCAGACAGCCTATCTGGGAGAAAGCCAGACTCTTCCCTCACAGTCAATGACATTATGCTCACCCGGGACTCGCTGCACCCGACCGCGTATGGGTTACTTTTGGCAAACAAGCTGGGTCTCAGGCCTTCCGATGTTAAATGTGAAGATGAAAAGGACCAAGGGGATATTGCGGCCGAGTGCATGAGTGGGTTGCTCTCGGCTACATCAGCGAGCAGCGCCGACTCCTTAGCTCCTCAGTCCCACGTAGCTGAGCAACCGGGTTCCTTTGAGGCTCCAGCGGCTGAGATCGCAAAGGAGACCTTTGGTTTACAACTGGCAAGATGTCCACAGAAGGGATCACTACAGAAGCTGAGTCGGGGTCACCGAGACGCTGCTCCACTGCAGCAGAGACACAACGACTCATAGACCCATCAGGACTCTTCTGCCCTAGGTGATCAGGGGAGGAAGCTGCAACATCAGACGTGTCGTGCGTGACACCGCTATCCACCAAAGCTTGCTCCGCGTGCGCTTGAGGGACAGATGAAGGACATGGATGAGATTGAGCTCGGTCACCCTGGTTCAGGGTGACTTGGTTTGGATTGTTGTAGGGGAAACGGGAACCCATTGTTCTATTGTACATGGTGTTCATTCCTCTTTTCACCTGTTGATATTGTCTTGAGTTCATTCTGGTTTGCATGCCACGATTAAAGTTTGTGTGTCCTAACTGTGTTGTACTGTATCTTTGTTCGTCTTCTATCTCGCCTCGCACATCGGGTTCAGAGCCTGGGCTCACTTTACAACTACCGATCAGGCGTTTGCGTTTCTTATTTGACACCACGGTGCCGACCAGCGTGTCCTCTTCGACTTTACACGCTTTGCACTTTAGTGGAACCCTGTCCTCCTTGCACTCGCCACATGTTTCCTGTTGCTCGCCAGTCGAGAGGTGATCATCGTAATCGTCGTCTTCGCTCTCATCCTGACGATGACCCGTTAGACCTTCATTGGCCATTCTTAGCAATTGCTCCGTTCCGTTTCTGTTGTGTTGAGAGAAGAGCAGCTGGGACTGAGGGTTAAGGACGCAGGGCTGGAGCGACTGGTCATCAATCGTAATTGTGGCCCACCGATGTTTCGGGTACAGCTGAACCTATCCCCTTTATCAACCAGAGAGGTTCCAAGCTGAGTTCTGTCAGGTCTGCTAGTGACACACGTATCCAGAAGGACTTTTTAGCTGACGGAATGAGCGTGTATAGCAATGTCTCTATCGGTATGGCCCTGTCTCGCAGCGCCTGGATGAACATGTTAATCTGCTGAACAGGGTTGATCCTTAGCCCTGCGCACATTTTGTGTTTCTCTGTGGGATTGTATTGCACAAAAGCATCATCTTTACCTAGCAAAGCAACTCCAATCAGGTAGTCTAGGGTTACCAAATCTCCTCGTGGGAGGACTCGAGGGACCAGACAGGACTGTCTCGAGGCGACGGGCCTTCGGTCGAAAAGAGACCCAGATTGAACGACGAAGGGAAAGAGTCTGTGTCCCTGGGACCTGTTGATGACGAGTACAGACGTCTTTACTGTGAACTGAGGAATAAAGCGCTGTCAGATATAAAGGGTCTGGTGAGAGAGCACGTGGAAAAGCTGAGCACGTCCTCCTCCTCCTATGACTTTATAAACATATACGGAATGTGTTCCTTTGAGCCGCCCAATGTCCCCAGGATCTTGCAGCACAATGGGGAGACTCTCGTTTGCAAGTTAACCAAGCCCAGGTCAATGGTAATTCCAACTCTCAAAGACTCATCACAGTCAGTGGCATACTCAATACGCTATTCAGCGCTCGGGTCAACCACGGGGAGCTAGATCTCACTCACTGTGGCGAGGCAGATTACCACAGAGCCACGGAGGAGTTCGCTAGACTCGACTGCAGGAGTAAAATGAGGGTGCCGAGAGTGTACAAGGGCGACTTGGGCAGTACAATCGGCAGCATGGAGAATCAATTCATTTTCACCGTGAGAGAAGATTTGCACACGCTCGGAAGCGCATACAGGCAGATGATGGTTTTAGGTGAACTGTTACACCTGAACATGATACATTTCATATATTCATAAAGTTCGGGGTCGGGTCCACTGACACCCTTGGTTGTTGTATATGTGTAATAAAGAACGTTACCATCACGCCATGTGTCTGTTTAGAGTTTTTATGTCACAACTACAAAATAGCAAAGCTTTAGAAATATAGGGTACACACAGCCAAGCAGTAAAACATATAGGGTAGACAAATAGATACAAACAGTCACTCTGTATATGTGAGGTACAACAAAAGCACAATCATCAGTCAGAGTCGTCAAAGCCAAAGTTCACATCTTGGTCATATATTGTGAGTTTGCTTCCCACCTTGGCCTTCTTCTTCTCGGGTTCTTCTTCAAGTTCCTCTGTAGCCCGTTTCATACCGGCCCAGTGGCCAGGTGAAACATGGCTGTTCTCTTCTGATGATGTAGAACAAGACGCTGATGAGGAGTAAGAACAAGGCTCCTGCCCAGTCACCTCGATGTTGTTATTCTTAACAGCTGACACTAGCAAGCCAAACTCATTTTCATTCAGCTCAGGCGTCATCATCTTGATACGGTTTACGTCTATCCTGGGCAACACACAGGACACCCCTCTCTTGATCCTCTCCACCATTTCATCGATCGTACTTGTGTTCTCACTGGCACAGCTGACGTTTCTACCTCTCTGGGAACTGTACAGTGTTGTATCGATGCACCTATTGCTGAACACCTTCACATGGTATTAGACACCTACAGAGCTTGACAGAGCCATAGCTGTTGTTGTTGCTGTTCGAGAATATCCTCATGCTGGACATGACCATCATGGACGCGTGGATCATGTTCGTCGTTAGCAAAGACAGTGGCGAATTTCATCGCGCCCATCTCGCTCATAATCAAAACCTGTTGGACGACATGTTCTTCTCCTGCATGATCCTTCAGACCTATTTCTTGTGTCATATTCAGAGACCTGTGGATGCAGTCGGGGAGACGGTTTTCTTCGGCTTGCCACCACCCCACTACTTGTAGTAGTTGACTCCGTTCATACCCGGGTTGCCTGAAGGCTGGTCCAGTCAGCTTTATCAAGGTGCCATAGGACGCGTCGAACACGTTTGGGCTCTCCTCGTCCTTTCCATGTCTGAACTTCCCAGCCATTGATAACAAGATGAGATGTTTGCACAAGTTAACCTCGGTAATCTTCGGGGCATAGACCACACGGGCCAGCTCTGTGCAGAGGAACCCCATTACCATCATCGCAGTCTGTCTTATGGTCATGGCCAGGGTGAGTGTGCACATTGGCAAGGCTCCATGGGACATTGTTAGCTGATACTTGCTGCTGTTGGTAAGATTCTCCTCGTACACGTTGTTGTACCTGGGGTCGTTCATGGGTTTAACACAGGCCGCCTCTGTGAATTTGCCCGTGTTAAACCTGTGGTGGTAGCGGCCGTAAAAAGAGGCATCGGTCACCACCTTGGTAACAGCCACGGGCTTGTATGGCATAGACAGCATACTGTGTAGACTACTATTGGGATTGATCTTAGACTCTGCTTTCAGTTTCAGGGCAATAGTCAGCATACTCTTCATCATGTTGTTGTTCGTCATCCCCAGAGTCACTGAAGTGAAGACCCCCAGCCTCGCTTGACTGCTGGGAGCGGGTCTCTTGTCTTCTGGGCCAGTGAAGAATTTACCAAAGTAGAGCATGTTGCCTTTATCCTACCCAGCAAACCCTACCCCAGTGGTGGACAGGCAGCTGTCTGGCATTTTACTCAGCTCTGCCATCAGGTTTGCGCTCTGGTGACGCACCACTTCTGTGAAGTTGGTAATGGAACTCTTGATGGTGGTCATTACTGTCTCAGTGAAGTCGCTGTTAGTGTGACAGGGAAGCATGTTGGTAATCGTGCCAAATACGGTGCACTGCATGTAAGCCATTATGTTATCTGACATCAGGTAGGAGCAGGGCCTTGTTGCCTGTCTGTCCTCCCATCAGTTTCAGGCTGCTATTCTTAACCATCACCATCCTGTCGCCCATCTGAGGAGCCACGAACCAGAACTTCTTGCTCTGCCTTTCTACGATCTTGCACCCCTGCATACTTTGCAGTAGACTGTGATCGGTCCAGCGAATAATAATATCCATGTCGCCGGACACGTCAGAACCTGTAGTGTCCAGTTCGTAGGTGAACAGCCTGTAATATTTCAATCTCGCCTCAGGGTTGTCCTCTTGCACTCCCTCCGTCTCACCTTTTCTGTGTTTTTTACCCCCTTGCTGATCATAGTAGGGAATGAACATGGGCTTCACCAGAGTTGAGGCGCACAAGGGGTCGCAATAGTTCACCTCCAGGAAGGTGGCCGAAGCAACACTCATTATGGTAGCAAGGTCCTTGTCCTCCATGCAGCTGCTCACGAATATAGCAAGTAACTGAATCAGGCACAGGACTACCATGGTCTTGTGGAAGTTGACGAAAACACTTGGGTAGGCGTCAGCCCCACCCTTGTCTTCGGGGGCTATACTAAGAACGTTGTCCCGCACACCCTCGTCAGTCAGGGTGTTCTCGTACAGGGAGAGGACCTTGTCCCGAGTGAACAATTTGCACAGGCTCAGAAACAGGGTTGATTCTTACTCCCCGTTTATCTTAGGAATGTTCTGTAACGCCAGGAAGGGCCCTCGGTGTTCTGCGTGCACCTTCAACACCTCGTCGGGAAGACGTTTGGACAATGGAGATGCAAGACCACAGGAGACCTGAGAAGAACCGGCTCAAATGGGTTTGCGGGGAAGGGGTAGACGATGCCGGAGCCGTGTGGTCCCATCGCTATGCAAAATCCATCCTGTTGCAGGCTTACCTCGAGTGTCTTAACACAATTTGCCATTCTAAACAGAGAGATGGTGGGGCTACACCACGACTACAGATGAAACTAGTCAAGATGTTGACGTCTAAGACAAGGAGTTCGGATCGCGGCGACGCTTTCAAATTCTGTCTGGAGCTGTGGGACGACCTGTCTCTGGCCCTGATTGAATCACAAGACTCGGGTACTGTGTTACCAAGCAAAGAGGAGTTGTCTCAGATGGCTGTGTTTTTCTGTGGCTATATATGGTGACCTAACATAATCGTTTGTGGTGCTTTTGCTGTAAAGCATATTTGAAATCGGACACTGTGGTGAGATTAACAACAACAATAGCTTTACAATGGTATGAGATACATGTATGTTTGAGGAATTTGAATTATGAGATTTTTGATGTTTTGAAAATGGCGCCCTGCACGTTCACTGGCTGTTGTCATATCGATCCCGTTAACGGGATTGCAGCTGAATCTGTTTAATCACCGAGGTGTTGATCAGGACAACCCAGTTGAAGTTTATGTTGACTAATCATATGTCCTTAACTTCTTATGGCTGCAAGCCCGACGTCGGTACACCTATGACAACATCCCCCCACCCCCCCCACACTGATTAGCATCGCTAGCATAGCGTCACAATTAAATAGTAGCATCTAAATATCATTAAATCACAAGTCCAAGACACCAAATGAAAGATACAGATCTTGTGAATAAAGCCACCATTTCAGATTTTTAAAATGTTTTACAGGGAAGACAAAATATGTAAATCTATTAGCTAACCATGTTAGCAAAAGACACCATTTTTCTTTGTCCACCATTTTTTCTCAACACCAGTAGCTATCACCAATTCGGCTAAACTAAGATATTGATAGCCACTAACCAAGAAAAAACCTCATCAGATGACAGTCTGATAACATATTTATTGTATAGGATAGGTTTTGTTAGAAAAATGTGCATATTTCAGGTATAAATCATAGTTTACAATTGCACCCACCATCACAAATCGACTAGAATAAATACACAGAGCAACGTGTATTACCAATTTACTCATCATAAAACATTTCTTAAAAATACACAGCACATAGCAATGGAAAGACACAGATCTTGTGAATTCAGACAATATTTCAGATGTTCTAAGTGTTTTACAGCGAAAACACAATAAATCGTTATATTAGCATACCACATATGCAAACGTTACCCGACCATTGATTCAAGCCAAAGAGAGCGATATCGTTATCATCGCCAAAATATATTAATTTTTTCACTAACCTTCTCAGAATTCTTCCGATGACACTCCTGTAACATCATATTACAACATACATATAGAGTTTGTTTGAAAATGTGCATATTTAGCCACCAAAATCATGGTTAGACAATGACAAAAGTAGCCCAGCTGGTCAGAAAATGTCGTGCGCCATATTAGACAGTGATCTAGTCTTATACATAAATACTCATAAACGTGACTAAAAAATATAGGGTGGACAGCGATTGATAGACAATTTAATTCTTAATACAATCGCTGAATTACATTTTTTAAATTATCCTTACTTTTCAATACAGGTTGCGCCAAGCGAAGCTACATCTAACAAAATGGCGGCATAAGCGATTAACATTTTTCGACAGAAACACGATTTATCATAATAAATTGTTCTTACTTTGAGCTGTTCTTCCATCAGAATCTTGGGCAATGAATCCTTTCTTGGGTCTAATCGTCTTTTGGTCGAAAGCTGTCCTCTTGCCATGTGGAAATGCCCACTGCGTTCGGCATGAACTGGAAACGTGCCCAGAGGTTCAAAGTGTCTCAGAAAGCAATGCCTCAAAATCGCACTAAACGGATATAAATTGCTATAAAACGGTTTAAATTAACTACCTTATGATGTTTTTAACACCTATAACGAGCAAAAACATGACCGGAGAAATATTACTGGCTAAACTAAAGCTTGGAAAAAGAGCAGGTCCGTGTCCACCTTGCATCAGGCGCAGCTGGAAAAGGGACACTACCTACACGTTGTGCTGTTTTATAGAGGCTCTGATTGCGCAATCGACTCCATTCAAAGCGTCACCACGTAATGACATCCAGGGGAAGACGTAAGCAGTGTTTGTATCCTCATAGCATTCACAGGGACCTTTAAACTGACTCCAGATCAGGGGCCAAGATGTCTGAAATCTGACTCCATGTCAGGGAAAGTGCTGTAGAATGAGTTCTGTTCCACTCAGAGACAAAATTTCAACGGCTATAGAAACTAGAGAGTGTTTTCTATCCAATAATAACAATAATATGCATATTGTACGAGCAAGAATTGAGTACGAGGCCGTTTGAAATGGGCACCTATTATCTGGCTACTCAATACTGCCCCTGCAGCCCAAACAGGTTAAAGGATCGGTATAACTTTTACTATGGGGTGACATGTATGGGTTAACTACACTGGAGTGATATGTGCAGGAGCCAGTTGAAGTTTATGTTGACTAATCATATGTCCTTAAGGGATCGGTATAACTTTTACTATGGGGTGACATGTATGGGTTAACTACACTGGCGTGATATGTGCAGAAGCACTATGTTATGCAGTAATGTTTCCTATGAATAAAAACCAACACACATCTCTGACTGATCATTCACTTGGTTTTATTAATGTCAAGGCATAACATGGCCAACTACACTCTAGCTGTAATGGCATTGTATAAAATAGTTTACAGACTATGCTATGAAAAGAGTTCACTATTCATATCCGTAGCCTTGGCCTGGGTGCACGGGCTGCCTGGTATGAAACCTTTGACAGGGTGTGGACCATCTGACCCCCTTGTGTCCTTCAGTCGTACTCCATCCTTGGCATTGTCTCCACTCACGTTAGGGGGAAGGTCTTGGCACAAAGGTTAAATCATAAGCCTCAATCATGAAGTCAATCAGCTCTCGTAAGGTTGGAGAAGTTTAGCTTGGGCCCACATCAAAACCCAGACCTATCGAACATGACCCTGTATAACTTTCCTTTCCCTGTTACAATGTTAATTAAAGAGGTATCCAGCACCATCCATGTAACATATTGCTGCAGCAGTTGTGTTCACTTCGCATGTTTAGGGTGTTTAACACAGCAGTGTGCTCAGATGACTTTCAGGTCCCAATATTTCGGGACAGACCAGGAGACAGTCCCCACCATCCACTCTTTAGTAACTGTATCATGGTATGCATCTCTTCCACTACATTTACGAAAGGCCCTCTGACCACCAGGTATTGCTCTCTCAGGTATGATATAAAAATCTAACTTTCATTAAATCACACATGTAAGATACCAAATTAAAGCTACACTCGTTGTGAATCCAGCCAACATGTCAGATTTCAAAAAAGCTTTTCGGCAAAAGCATAAGATGCTATTATCTGATGATAGCATATCAGTAAACAAACAGAGTAGCATATTTCAACACTGCAAGCACGACACAAAACGCAGAAATAAAATATAAATCATGCCTTACCTTTGACGAAATTCTTTTGTTGGCACTCCAATATGTCCCATAAACATCACAAATGGTCCTTTTGTTCGATTAATTCCGTCGATATATATCCAAAATGTAAATTTATTTGGACCGTTTCATCCAGAAAAACACAGCTTCCAACTTTCGCCAAGTCACTACAAAATATATCAAAAGTTAAATGTAAATTTACCAAAACATTTCAAACTACTTTTGTCATACAACGTTAGGTATTTTTAAAGGTTAATAATCGATCAATTTGAAGACGGGATGATATGTGTTCAAAACAAAAAGAAACCAAACTGACGCAACCTTTTTCATAACATGACTCTCTCCAAAAATGTACTTCATGTGACCCTCATTTACGATAGCCCTACTTCTTCACTACACAAAGGAATAACCTCAACCGATTTCCAAGGACTGGTGACATCCAGTGGAAGCGGTAGGAACTGCAAGCAAGTCCATTAGAAATCTGGTGTCTCTAAAAAACTAATTGAAAAGACAGTGACATCAAAAAAATACAAATTCTGAATGGTTTGTCCTCAGGGTTTTGCCTGCTACATAAGTTCTGTTATTCTCACAGACATGATTCAAACAGTTTTAGAAACTTCAGAGTGTTTTCTATCCAAATCTACTAATAATATGCATATCTTAAATTCTGGGGATGAGTAGCAAGCAGTTGAATTTTGGCATGCTATTTTTCCCTAAAGTGAAAAAAGCTGCCCCCTGCCCTCAAGAAGTTAACTTGTACTGATTCTGACCCTCATCTCCACTCCACAGGCATCTACCATCACCCTGAACCGTTCTGTAGGTACTCGGCTTGATTCAGACTGACTATGTTTGATATCCTTTCATTCACTGTTGTAAAGTATACCATGTGTATGTGATATATATCCCATTCATAATAAACATTCAGGAGAGCGATTACACACTATCTTCTGACGACGAGGGACCTAGGAACCCTGTCTTGGAACAAGAGCGTCCACTGGTGCACCCAGAGGTCCTCAACCATGCACAGCCTGAGCAGCCTCAACCTCACCCGGCATTACCTCCTCTGAACAATGCAGACGATGCCATGGTAATGTATACTGTGATTACACTTTGCTTGTGTCTATTTCCATGGTAATGTATACTGATATGGTAATGTGTACTGATATGGTAATGTGTACTGATATGGTAGTGTATACTGATATGGTAGTGTAAACTGATATGGTAGGGTATACTGATATGGTAATGTATACTGATATGGTAGTGTATACTGATATGGTAATGTAACAATGCCATGGTAATGTATACTGTGATTACACTTTGCTTGTGTCTATTTCCTGTTGGTAATATGATTATTTCTCTTTCTCTCATGTATATGGCCGATGACGAGGAGAGAGATGACTAGGTGGCAATCTATGGAGGCCTAACTATACCAACCCCTTTTATTCCTTTCTGTGCGCAATAGAGGTTGTGTTCTTTGAAAATGGATGCTGTCACGATGTCCTGCTGTGGGAATGGATGTATTGACATGTAATGTTTTGTAATGTACTATTTCAATAAATGTGACTGGTTATTCCATCTCTGAACAATATTGTCTTTATTCACATATGGATATGGACATTGAATACACCACAAGCACTTTGTAATGGCACATGTACCAAGTGATATGACAGTGATTCCATATGCTCTCCACCTATATCTTTACTAATCTACACAGTGTGTGGCATATCTGACACCTGGTTGATGTTCCAGGGCTTCACCCCCAACCATCTGGTTCATGGGTCGGGTTGCAAATATTACCTTTTCAAGGCTGCTGATGTGGGACAGTACACTTATGATCTCTGAGAAGCGTGCACCTGTCCCAATCGTAAACCCCAAGTTATCAAACGCCACCTTGCTGCGTAGTAAGACCGATCTACCACGGCTGGTCTGGGCCCATCCATGTATCGGCCAGATGCACAGGTCAACAAGATCCGTAGACCTGCCTTGTATTGTGATCCACTGGCTATTAGAGACTGAGTAGATGTTGTCTTCCAGTTAAACACCACAGAAAACACAGAGACGTCAGGCCTTTACCGTAGTAGCAAACTAGAGTGATATAAACTTGATAGTCTCCCATCAAGTTTATACACATGGTACGGTTTCATCAATGTCACCCGGTAAGTAACGTTCCAGGTGTCATATTCCCTACAAATGACCCCGTAGCAATAACCTTTGTCTACCCTAATGAGGTCAGGCATAGAGTGGTCACTCAAACCACCTTGGATAGACCGGGACACTCTAGATCTCCCTTGTAACCCGGGTCTGTCAAACTCAGGTCCTCCATTCACAAACCCGTGTACTCCATCAAACTCAGGTTCCCCATCCATAACCTGGTATTCTCCGTCAAGGTCAGGTCCCCCATCCATACCCGGGTATTCTCCATCAAACACAGGTCCCCCATCCATAACCTGGTATTCTCCGTCAAGGTCAGGTCCCCCATCCATACCCGGGTATTCTCCATCAAACTCAGGTTCCCCATCCATAACCTGGTATTCTCCGTCAAGGTCAGGTCCCCATCCATACCCGGGTATTCTCCATCAAACACAGGTCCGTCACTGATGCCACTGTGCTGTCCGTACAGATGCACACATAGATACAAACGCATTCCTGCAACAAAGATGAACAGATGACCCGTAACAGCCATGCTGAATATAGCTGATACCTCTTCCCCAGTCTTGAGACATGTAAACTGTTGTAACAACCCAACCTGTAGTTTAGGTACTTCCCTGTAGTAGTACGTTGGATACAATAGCAACTGTTTGATAATGGAGACGTGGTTGGCTACACTACTGATAAATGGATGTATTGTCACAGCTTTCGCATTCCACCCACGGGCCACTGTGTGCGTTCGCGCAGTCTGCCCCCCGTGTGCCCTTGGGCCCCGTGTGAGTTTGGGTATCGATTTAAAAAATGCCCCCCTCCTACACTACCTTCCCTGTGTTGTGGACATTGTGCCGTTGGGTATGATTGTTATCCCTCCCGTCATCCTCGTATTGTGTCTAGACCCTGCGTCCTCCGGATCACCCTGTCCCGTATTGGCTAAAGGCCCAATGGGCGCAAGTGTGACAGTATGTGTGTGAACAGCCTTTTCAGATGCTTTTATTACACCTGCAGCACACCGTGTGTGTCTTGGAGTCCCTCTTCGGTGGGCAGAGCTGACACCTCTCCCTCTTAATTGCCCCGGTGGCCGGGTCAGCGGCGAGCTCCTCGGGTTGTTGATCACGAGCCGCCGTAGCACTCTGTAGGACTTTGACAAACGCTGACGCCTCTTCGGTGCGGGGGAGATGCTGCCTTCTTTGGATCAGCGGCTTGACAAGTGCCTTTCCCAGCTGCTCCAGGAACACCCTCCTCTTGTTCCGCTTGCGAGGCATCCAGTCAGGCTTGATCTCTCGCCATATGACAAAGGCGTTGTAGGAGGACACGTCGAGGATGTTGTGGAAGACGAGCAGGGGCCAGCGGGCAGTCATCCGTCTGCAGCTGTAGGTGCCGACCACCTTGTCTAGGTTGTCCACGCCGCCCTTGTTGCAGTTGTAGTCTAGGACGAGGGACGGCTTCCTGTCTCGGCGATCGCTGACTTGGGCCTCTGTGTGCAGCTCAGAAGCAGCATGTTCTTGTTTTTCTTTGGCAGATAGGAAACTAGAGTGGTGGTGTCCCCAGGTAGGAAACTAGAGTGGTGGTGTCCCCAGATAGGAAACTAGAGTGGTGGTATCCCCAGATAGGAAACTAGAGTGGTGGTGTCCCCAGGTAGGAAACTAGAGTGGTGGTGTCCCCAGGTAGGAAACTAGAGTGGTGGTGTCCCCAGGTAGGAAACTAGAGTGGTGGTGGGCGTGAAGGTAAACTTTGATGAGAGGACCCCTCTGTCCCTTGACGCAAGCAATGCAGTGGGGTGCTCAGGCTTATTCTTTCGAACCGTGCCAACCATGGTGATGTTCCTCTGGAGAAGCTGCCATCCGATTTCATAAGACGTAAAGAAATTGTCACATGTGACATTGTGACGCCTCAGTCCCTGTGTCAGATCCAGGACAACCAACAACCGCTGGTTCTTCTCTGGGCCTCTGTTGGTCGCTTTCCCTGTGTAGACTTGCATATTCCAAGCGTAGCTGGATTTGGCGTCGCAGGCCACCCATGATTTGATCCCGTATTTCGCTGAGAGATTAGCGAAGAGATTAGCACGATGATGATGATGATGATGATGATGATGATGGGTAGCGATTAGTATCGGTGTCACAGAAACAGCCACACAAGTCAGTAGTGGAAAATGACCTTTATTATACACACACACTACCTCTGAATGGAACCAGTTGCTCGTCCACTGTCACGTCAGGTTGTAGAGAACTGGCAGCCGCTCCACCCACCTGTCCCAGACCTCTCTTCTGGCTACCAGTTTATCCGTGGCGCGTCTTGCGGGTCTCGACTCACGGTCATCGAATCGTAGCAGTCTCGAGTAGTTGTGAAAGAGCTTGAGCGGCATGGTAGCACGGAATATGGCCCTTCTGCTCTCGGCATCCCATCTACTGGCTGCGGCCTCACCTCGGGACCTGTATACACCGGCTAAGATTAGCAGTCCTATGTAGGCGTGCAGGTCGGTGCCGTCCATGGCTTGCCAGCCGTCTCCGTTTTTTCGAACCCCCTCCAGATTTGTCATGTCCAAGATGATTCTTGGTATTGCCGGTGTGATGAACAGGGAGAACGTCGACACCATGTCACGGACACGGCGTAGGTTGTGGGTCCCCGGGTCATGCCCGGGCCCCTAAGCTCTGCCATCCTGGCCTGGTTGTGATTGGCCACAGAGGACCATTTGATGTTGCCGTTTTTTTACAGCAACGTCTCTCTTTCGGTCGTCTTCGTCTTCCTCTGAAGAGGTCGAGTCCCGCTCGGGGTCGTATTCCTCCCCGTCTTCGTCTTCCTCTGAAGAGGTCGAGTCCCGCTCGGGGTCGTATTCCTCCCCGTCTTCGTCTTCCTCTGAAGAGGTCGAGTCCCGCTCGGGGTCGTATTCCTCCCCGTCTTCGTCTTCCTCTGAAGAGGTCGAGTCCCGCTCGGGGTCGTATTCCTCCCCGTCTTCGTCTTCCTCTGAAGAGGACGAGTCCCGCTCGGGGTCGTATTCCTCCCCGTCTTCGTCTTCCTCTGAAGAGGACGAGTCCCGCTCGGGGTCGTATTCCTCCCCGTCTTCGTCTTCCTCTGAAGAGGACGAGTCCCGCTCGGGGTCGTATTCCTCCCCGTCTTCGTCTTCCTCTGAAGAGGACGAGTCCCGCTCGGGGTCGTATTCCTCCCCGTCTTCGTCTTCTGACACATCTTCTTCTTCTTCTTCTTCTTCTTTGGGATCCGAGTAGTCTTGCTGGACATTTGAAGAAAGCTGTTCTAGGACCTGCTCTGCAGTGAACCTCTCAGTAATGGCTTCAGCCCCCTTTGTGGAAGACCACGGTTCTGGACATGAAGGGACTGGACTGGACTGGGCTCAGTGTAGGACAGGTCGCCCAATCACAGGTTCGATAACACCTTGGAGGATGACTTTGGCTTCACTGAGCGACAGAGGCTATTGTGTTCACTGAGCCACATGTCTTATGGGAATGACTGTACGTCTACTCCACCCTTGTACCACGGGGCTCAGTGTAGGACGGCTCAGCCTTTCACACGTTCAATAATATCACCCTGGTCATTGGCCCCACAAGTCCCGACATGTACGCAAGCACTTATACCCATGACAATAGTAGCACAGTGGATGTGGCGGAACCGGTTCAACCTGGCCACCAGGACAGCGGGGAGATGTTTGCACAAGCTCTCGCTGTCTCCCTCTCACAGATGCTTACACAGCAAAATTAAGAAATATCATTCATCATTCATCTTTTGGTAGCGGGGCCCGGGTCACTTTGACCCCAGGACAGCGGGGACCCTGTGATCAGGGCCAGGTCAACGGGACCCCAGGACAACGGGAGGGTTAAATATATTTTTATTTGGATTTCATGTAATGGACATACACAAAATAGTCCAGATTGGTGAAGTGAAAAAAATATATATTGTTTCACAAAATTAAAACAAATTTAAAACTGAAAAGTGGTGGGTGCATATGTTTCACCCCCTTTGCTTTGAAGCCCCTAAATAAGATCTGGTGCAACCAATTACCTTCAGAAGTCACAACGTGGCTGGGGGAGGAGGGCCAGAGACGGACTGCTGGGAGACAACATGGCTGGGGGAGGAGGACCAGAGAGGGACTGCTGGGAGACAACATGGCTGGGGAGGAGGACCAGAGAGGGACTGCTGGGAGACAACATGGCTGGGGGAGGAGGACCAGAGAGGGACTGCTGGGAGACAACATGTCTGGGGGAGGAGGACCAGAGAGGGACTGATGGGAGAAAACAAGACCAGGAGATGAGGACCAGAGAGGGACTGATGGGAGACAACATGGCTGGGGGAGGAGGACCAGAGAGGGACTGATGGGAGACAACATGGCTGGGTTAGAGGACCAGAGAGTGACTGCTGGGAGATAACATGGCTGGGGGAGGAGGACCAGAGAGGGACTGCTGGGAGAAAACATGGCTGGGGGAGGAGGACCAGAGAGGGACTGCCGGGAGAAAACATGGCTGGGGGAGGAGGACCAGAGAGGGACTGATGGGAGACAACATGGCTGGGTTAGAGGACCAGAGAGGGACTGCTGGGAGACAACATGGCTGGGGAGGAGGACCAGAGAGGGACTGCTGGGAGAAAACATGGCTGGGGGAGGAGGACCAGAGAGGGACTGCTGGGAGAAAACATGGCTGGGGGAGGAGGACCAGAGAGGGACTGCTGGGAGACAACATGGCTGGGGGAGGAGGACCAGAGAGGGACTGCTGGGAGAAAACATGGCTGGGGGAGGAGGACCAGAGAGGGACTGCTGGGAGAAAACATGGCTGGGGGAGGAGGACCAGAGAGGGACTGATGGGAGACAACATGGCTGGGGGAGGAGGACCAGAGAGGGACTGCTGGGAGACAACATGGCTGGGGGAGGAGGACCAGAGAGGGACTGATGGGAGAAAACAAGACCAGGAGATGAGGACCAGAGAGGGACTGCTGGGAGAAAACATGGCTGGGGGAGGAGGACCAGAGAGGGACTGCTGGGAGACAACATGGCTGGGGGAGGAGGACCAGAGAGGGACTGATGGGAGAAAACATGGCTGGGGGAGGAGGACCAGAGAGGGACTGCTGGGAGACAACATGGCTGGGGGAGGAGGACCAGAGAGGGACTGATTGGAGAAAACATGGCTGGGGGAGGAGGACCAGAGAGGGACTGCTGGGAGAAAACAAGACCAGGAGATGAGGACCAGAGAGGGACTGATGGGAGAAAACATGGCTGGGTTAGAGGACCAGAGAGGGACTGATTGGAGAAAACATGGCTGGGGAGGAGGACCAGAGAGGGACTGATGGGAGAAAACATGGCTGGGGGAGGAGGACCAGAGAGGGACTGATGGGAGAAAACATGGCTGGGTTAGAGGACCAGAGAGGGACTGATGGGAGAAAACATGGCTGGGGAGGAGGACCAGAGAGGGACTGCTGGGAGAAAACATGGCTGGGGGAGGAGGACCAGAGAGGGACTGCTGGGAGACAACATGTCTGGGGGAGGAGGACCAGAGAGGGACTGCTGGGAGAAAACATGGCTGGGGGAGGAGGACCAGAGAGGGACTGATGGGAGAAAACATGGCTGGGGGAGGAGGACCAGAGAGGGACTGATGGGAGAAAACATGGCTGGGGGAGGAGGACCAGAGAGGGACTCTCATCACTAACAGACACGTAACTGTCACCCATCACAAGTTGACATCCCCTTGTAGATCCTCCATTTCTCCAACACAACTATACTTCATACTTTTCAGTCACAGCCATCCATCCAGCCAGAAACAGCCAGACTCTTCACACACATTTGTAAGCAAAAATGTTTTATTTACATAGGGTGACATTTTGCCTGAGCAATTGGCAGTGAGCAAAATAACCATAACATATTTTTAATTAGATGGGCAGTCCTCAAAGATGAAATTCCATTGAATCATATGATTAGATCTATTGATTTCCAGCCCGTAGCGTGGGGTGCCACTAATCTCATTATAATGTACCATTATGTAGGGCAGAGCAGGTGATAGTCATCCACGGTGACGTTATATTGGTTGTTATATTGGTTTCAGAGTAGATCATTGATAGGGTGTGGTTGTATTAACAGGACATAAATACTCACCCAAGTAAACATATTATACATTTGAAGACAGCTGCATGAAAGGATCAACACGTAATAGGTGTTACATACTGTATTCACCAGTCAAGCAACCTGAAAACAGGTAAATACAGTAATATGATTGAATCAAGTGTCTTTTAATGTGCATTCAAATGGCAATGGTTTGATTGGATGACAAATAACCAATGAGTTTAATGTATTAAATAGAGATATGGGCATCATCTTTGATGAAGTTTATATGAAACTAAAATCAAATAAATATGTTACTTCTGACACCGTTATCGACAATGTATTTTGACTTAGTGATTAATGACATTGGTTCTTCTTTGAGGGATTGTTATGTCATAATGTGTCCAGGCATTTAAAGCAGAAATCTGTGATTGGTACATGATGCATTTGTGGACTTTTAAATGAATGATAAATATTGTAGCCATTGATTCTTGAAGACTATAACTTACCCCATCCCTCGGATGTTTACCCCCAAAGAATGGCAGGGTGACGGCTTTGTGAATCCCAGATTACCCCTTTAATGTAACAGAACATTAAAAACAGCTTTAGTTTTGTCCATTAATAAGTTGCAATGTAACTGTTACATGAATAACACGACAATCAACACAGAGTACACAATTTACTACCAATAATAATGACAGTATTCACAACAACAAAACGATGTACAATGCAACGATCTTAGATGAAGGAGAACAGGAAAAATCATATTTTCAAAACAGGTGTGAAGTTGGTGGCAGAACAATTCAGGTCCAGTCAGTCAAGTGGGTTTAAATATAAACATATTGTATTAACGTGGCATATTGAGCATTTAAAAACCATGCATATGCATTAAGGCTTGTCACGGCACAGACAACATGAGGGAGACAGACAACTGAATAGACGACAGTCAAGTCTGCTTAGGTGCGGTCTCAAAAGGGGGTAAATCCATTTGAATTCAACCACTTTGTGACAGCATCCCTTTTGATTTAAACACAACTTTCCATAAATATTTGCCGATGGAAGAAGTGGTCAGAAAGTCACATTTTGGACCTTAATGCCAAAACATTCAGGAGATAAAGGTGCTCAAAGTTGACCCACTGCATCCCCCACCAAACCATGAGACATCCATGTCTTCAGAACTTTAAAAGAGAAACGGTTCAATTTGATCTCAAAGTTGACCCACTGCATCCCCCACCAAACCATGACACATCCATGTCTTCATCACTTTAAAAGAGAAACGGTTGAATTTGATCTCAAAGTTGACCCACTGCATCCCCCACCAAACCATGACACATCCATGTCTTCATCACTTTAAAAGAGAAACAAAATTATACACCTCACACACATGGTTATGGACTTTAAAAAAGAAGACACATGTACTATGTCAGATATACATGTAGTGTTTAAATGTATTCAATTATGAGTTTGCATCCCAATATCACACTTTAAATACATTATCAGTACAACATTTGGACACACCTACTCATTCAAGGGTTTTTCTTAATTTTTACTATTTTCTACATGAAACTATGAAATAACACATATGGAGCCATGTAGTAACCAAAAAAGTGTTTACAAATCAAAATATATTTTATACTTGAGATTTTTGCTTGCCACCCTTTGCCTTGATGACAGCTTTGCACACTCTTGGCATTCTCTCAACCAGCTTCACCTGGAATTATTTTTCAACAGTCTTGAAGGAGTTCTCACATATGCTGAGCACTTGTTGGTAGCTTTTCCTTCACTCTGCGTTCCAACTCCTCCCAAACCATCTCAATCGGGTTGAGGCCGGGTGATTGTGGAGGCCAGGTCATCTGATGCAGCACTCCATCACTCTCATTCTTGGTCAAATAGCCTTTACACAGCCTGGAGTTGTGTTGGGTCATTGTCCTGTTGAAAAACAAATTATATTCCCACTAATCGCAAACCAGATGGGATGGCATATCGCTGCAGAATTCTGTGATAGCCATGCTGGTTAAGTGTGCCTTGAATTCTAAATAAATCACAGACAGTGTCACCAGCAAAGCACCCCCCACAACATCACACCTCATCCTCCATGCTTCACGGTTGAAACCACACATGCAGAGATCATCCGTTCACCTACTCTGGTTCCAACATGGCAGTTGGAACCAAATATCTCACATTTGAGATATCAGACCAAAGGACAGATTAAAATATACTTTTATTAGTTTAACACTTTTTTGTGAAATATAACAAATCTGTTTGTGATAGAAACCCCAGGTTTTCGGCATTAACATCAATGACTGTTGATTATTTATGAAATTATGAAAAATATTACCAACATTTCACTCTTGAGGCCACTAGGTTGTTTAACTGCAGGAAAGGGCTACAAGCTCACAAACAGTGTTGTCCAATTATTTTATCATTTATTTAAATGTTTTTGAAAAAATATTGACATTTTAAAACCTTTACTGTCATTTATACAAAACGTTTAAAATATGATTTTTTATATATTCTCATAACATAGCTTAGACCCTATTTCATACCATCTGAGGTTGTAATGTTGTGCCAGCTATCGGTTGAGACACAACATGTTCTTGACTACAGGTGGTTGTCATGACAATCATAGAAATAGAATGGACCCTTTAGACCTCTGCAGTTTTATCTGGCTTCATGTTCATTTAACCAGGCAAGACAGTTAAGAACAAATGCTCATTTACAATGACAGCCTACCCCGGCCAAACCCTCCCCTAACCCGGACCACACTGGGACAATTATCTGGCTTCATGTTCATTTGACCAGGCAAGACAGTTAAGAACAAATGGTCATTTACAATGACAGCCTACCCCGGCAAAACCCTCCCCTAACCCAGACCACACTGGGCCAATTATCTGGCTTCATGTTCATTTAACCAGGCAAGACAGTTAAGAACAAATGCTCATTTACAATGACAGCCTACCCCGGCCAAACCCTCCCCTAACCCGGACCACACTGGGACAATTATCTGGCTTCATGTTCATTTAACCAGGCAAGACAGTTAAGAACAAATGCTCATTTACAATGACAGCCTCCCCCGGCCAAACCCTCCCCTAACCCGGACCACACTGGGACAATTATCTGGCTTCATGTTCATTTAACCAGGCAAGACAGTTAAGAACAAATGGTCATTTACAATGACAGCCTACCCTGGCCAAACCCTCCCCTAACCCGGACCACACTGGGACAATTATCTGGCTTCATGTTCATTTAACCAGGCAAGACAGTTAAGAACAAATGGTCATTTACAATGACAGCCTACCCCGGCCAAACCCTCCCCTAACCCGGACCACACTGGGACAATTATCTGGCTTCATGTTCATTTAACCAGGCAAGACAGTTAAGAACAAATGCTAATTTACAATGACAGCCTACCCCGGCCAAACCCTCCCCTAACCCGGACCACACTGGGACAATTATCTGGCTTCATGTTCATTTAACCAGGCAAGACAGTTAAGAACAAATGCTCATTTACAATGACAGCCTCCCCCGGCCAAACCCTCCCCTAACCCGGACCACACTGGGACAATTATCTGGCTTCATGTTCATTTAACCAGGCAAGACAGTTAAGAACAAATGCTCATTTACAATGACAGCCTCCCCCGGCCAAACCCTCCCCTAACCCAGACCACACTGGGACAATTATCTGGCTTCATGTTCATTTAACCAGGCAAGACAGTTAAGAACAAATACTCATTTACAACGACAGCCTACCCCGGCCAAACCCTCCCCTAACCCGGACCACACTGGGACAATTATCTGGCTTCATGTTCATTTAACCAGGCAAGACAGTTAAGAACAAATGCTCATTTCCAATGACAGCCTACCCCGGCCAAACCCTCCCCTAACCCGGACCACACTGGGACAATTATCTGTCTTCATGTTCATTTAACCAGGCAAGACAGTTAAGAACAAATGGTCATTTACAATGACAGCCTACCCCGGCCAAACCCTCCCCTAACCCGGACCACACTGGGACAATTGTGCGCCGCGCTATGGGACTCCCAATCACAGCCAGATGTGCTACAGCCTGGATTCAAACCAGGTACTATAGAGATGCCTCTTGCACTGAGATGCAGTCCCTTAGACTGCTGCGCCACTCGGTCCCCAATGGTACAACATTGACCTTTAAATTGAAATGTTAACTTGTAATTACTACCTCAAAGATGACAGCCATCCACCGTTGAATGTCAATTTAAATGGTCATGTCTATTCTATTATCTATGTTTCTATCATTTCAACAGGTTCCCTATGGAGGTTTGACAGTATAATATAAAACAACATACAGTTGAAGTTGGAAGTTTACATACACTTAGGTTGGAGTCATTAAACTCATTTTTCAACCACTCCACAAATGTCTTCTTAACAAACTATAGTTTTGGTAAGTCGGTTAGGACATCTACTTTGTGCATGACACAAGTAATTTTTCCAACGATTGTTTACAGACAGATTATTTCAATTATAATTCACTGTATCACAATTCCAGTGGGTCAGAAGTTTAAATACACTAAGGTGACTGTGCCTTTAAACAGCTTTGAAAAGTCAAGTCAGTTCAACAAATGTCTGCTCTGCTAGAGCTGCCCCGGTCAACCCTAAGTGCTGTTATTGTGAAGTGGAAACGTCTAGAAGCAACAACGGCTCAGCCGCGAAGTGGTAGGCCACACAAGGTCACAGAACGGGACCGCCGAGTGCTGATGCACTTTAAAATCGTCTCTCCTCGGTTGCAACACTCTGAGTTCCAAACTGTCTCTGTAAGCAACGTCAGCACAATATCTGTTCGTCTGGAGCTTCATGAAGTGGCTTTCCATGGCCAAGCAGCTGCACACAAGCCTAAGATCACCGTGCAATGCCAAGTATCGGCTGGAGTGGTGTAAAGCTCGCTGCCATTGGACTCTGGAGTAGTGGAAACATGTTCTCTGGAGTGATGAATCACGCTTCACCATCTGGCAGTCCGACAGATGAGTCTGGGTTTGGTGGATGCCAGGAGAACGCTACCTGCCTGAATGGAAGAACTTGACTGGCCTGCACAGAGCCCTGACCTCAAATGTATCAAACAACTTTGGTATGAATTGGAACGCCGACTGCGAGCCAGCCCTAATCGCCCAACATCAGTGCCCGACCTCACTAATGCTCTTGTGGCTGAATGGAAGCAAGTCCCCGCAGCAATGTTCCAACATCTAGTGGAAAACCTTCCCAGAAGAGTGGAGGCTGTTATATCAGCAAAGGGGGGACCAGCTCCATATTAATGCCCATGATTTTGGAATGAGATATTCGACAGGCATGTGCCCACATACTTTTGGTCATATAGTCTATATAACCTACAGTACAGTATGCAGAGTGCAACGATGACAGGGTGTGACTGTTTTAGTGACAGGGCAGAAATACTTAACCAAGCAAATGTATTAGACATTTAATTGTAAACTGGGTGGTTCCAGCCCTGAATGCTGATTGGTTGACAGCTGTGGTATATCAGACCGTATACCGCGGATATGACAAAACATTTAGTTTTACTGTTCTAATTGCATTGGTAACCAGTTTATCGCCTCTGTTTACCACCTCTGTGGTATATGACCAATATACCACGGCTAAGGGATGTATCCAGGCACTCCGCAATGTCTTAGAACAGCCCTTAGCCGTGGTATATTGGCCATATACCACACCCCCTCGTGCCTTATTGGTTAAGTGAAGACAAGAGATACAGTTAGTATTTGCTAGGTCTTACTTCCTGAAACATACTCTCACGTTAAGTACCCTACTGCACACAAAGAAGGTATCCAAAGGCTGTTATAGAAACGCTTGTTTAGTTTGTGTTTTAGAATGATACATTTTAGTACATTTGTTTAGCTAATGGTTTGACTGAAAACGTTCCTAATTTAGTATTATTTATGTACCGTATAAAAGGAACACATTATACAGATGTCTTGATTATAATATATTTAGTTGTAGAGATGATTACTTCCAGGAGTTGTGTTCAATAGATATTGTATCTTTGTCTAAAACACATTACAAATACTCAAATGATACAACTCATTACAATGGGATCTCTTTTTGAAAGTAATCTTATTTTGTTATAATTTCATTTTCATGTTTTGTTTGATATCCTGTATTGATTCTAGAATAATATCAAGTAGAAATAAACCTTGTGAACTTATCCTGTCTCACCCTGTTGTAACACACAATTACATCTGCTATTATTCCAGTGTAAGTTTCTGTTGTCTTTTGTCTTTGTAAATAAGCGACACAGCTTCAAAATGTTTACAACTATGATGTGGATCTCAGGACGTTCATATCGTTACATCCAGCTCCATCTAAACCTTTATATTACAACTATGATGTGGATCTTCATGACGTTCACATCGTTGCATCCAGCTCCATCTAAACCTTTATATTACAACTATGATGTGGATCTCAGGACGTTCATATCGTTGCATCCAGCTCCATCTAAACCTTTATATTACAACTATGATGTGGATCTCAGGACGTTCACATCGTTGCATCCAGCTCCATCTAAACCTTTATATTACAACTATGATGTGGATCTTCAGGACGTTCATATCGTTGCATCCAGCTCCATCTAAACCTTTATATTACAACTATGATGTGGATCTTCAGGACGTTCACATCGTTGCATCCAGCTCCATCTAAACCTTTATATTACAACTATGATGTGGATCTCAGGACGTTCATATCGTTGCATCCAGCTCCATCTAAACCTTTATATTACAACTATGATGTGGATCTGAAGGACGTTCACATCGTTGCATCCAGCTCCATCTAAACCTTTATATTACAACTATGATGTGGATCTTCAGGACGTTCATATCGTTGCATCCAGCTCCATCTAAACCTTTATATTACAACTATGATGTGGATCTCAGGACGTTCACATCGTTGCATCCAGCTCCATCTAAACCTTTATATTACAACTATGATGTGGATCTTCAGGACGTTCATATCGTTGCATCCAGCTCCATCTAAACCTTTATATTACAACTATGATGTGGATCTTCAGGACGTTCACATCGTTGCATCCAGCTCCATCTAAACCTTTATATTACAACTATGATGTGGATCTGAAGGACGTTCATATCGTTGCATCCAGCTCCATCTAAACCTTTATATTACAACTATGATGTGGATCTGAAGGACTTTCATATCGTTGCATCCAGCTCCATCTAAACCTTTATATTACAACTATGATGTGGATCTTCAGGACGTTCACATTGTTGCATCCAGCTCCATCTAAACCTTTATATTACAACTATGATGTGGATCTTCAGGACGTTCACATCGTTGCATCCAGCTCCATCTAAACCTTTATATTACAACTATGATGTGGATCTCAGGACGTTCATATCGTTGCATCCAGCTCCATCTAAACCTTTATATTACAACTATGATGTGGATCTCAGGACGTTCACATCGTTGCATCCAGCTCCATCTAAACCTTTATATTACAACTATGATGTGGATCTCAGGACGTTCACATCGTTGCATCCAGCTCCATCTAAACCTTTATATTACAACTATGATGTGGATCTGAAGGACGTTCATATCGTTGCATCCAGCTCCATCTAAACCTTTATATTACAACTATGATGTGGATCTGAAGGACGTTCATATCGTTGCATCCAGCTCCATCTAAACCTTTATATTACAACTATGATGTGGATCTTCAGGACGTTCATATCGTTGCATCCAGCTCCATCTAAACCTTTATATTACAACTATGATGTGGATCTCAGGACGTTCATATCGTTGCATCCAGCTCCATCTAAACCTTTATATTACAACTATGATGTGGATCTGAAGGACTTTCATATCGTTGCATCCAGCTCCATCTAAACCTTTATATTACAACTATGATGTGGATCTTCAGGACGTTCATATCGTTGCATCCAGCTCCATCTAAACCTTTATATTACAACTATGATGTGGATCTTCAGGACGTTCACATCGTTGCATACAGCTCCATCTAAACCTTTATATTACAACTATGATGTGGATCTCAGGACGTTCATATCGTTGCATCCAGCTCCATCTAAACCTTTATATTACAACTATGATGTGGATCTCAGGACGTTCACATCGTTGCATCCAGCTCCATCTAAACCTTTATATTACAACTATGATGTGGATCTTCAGGACGTTCATATCGTTGCATCCAGCTCCATCTAAACCTTTATATTACAACTATGATGTGGATCTTCAGGACGTTCACATCGTTGCATCCAGCTCCATCTAAACCTTTATATTACAACTATGATGTGGATCTCAGGACGTTCATATCGTTGCATCCAGCTCCATCTAAACCTTTATATTACAACTATGATGTGGATCTGAAGGACGTTCACATCGTTGCATCCAGCTCCATCTAAACCTTTATATTACAACTATGATGTGGATCTTCAGGACGTTCATATCGTTGCATCCAGCTCCATCTAAACCTTTATATTACAACTATGATGTGGATCTTCAGGACGTTCACATCGTTGCATCCAGCTCCATCTAAACCTTTATATTACAACTATGATGTGGATCTGAAGGA
The DNA here is from genome assembly GCF_016432855.1 of Salvelinus namaycush. NCBI lineage: Eukaryota > Metazoa > Chordata > Actinopteri > Salmoniformes > Salmonidae > Salvelinus > Salvelinus namaycush. Next base: position 353,618 of record NW_024061386.1, on the reverse strand, counting down.
CGTTCATATCGTTGCATCCAGCTCCATCTAAACCTTTATATTACAACTATGATGTGGATCTGAAGGACTTTCATATCGTTGCATCCAGCTCCATCTAAACCTTTATATTACAACTATGATGTGGATCTCAGGACGTTCACATCGTTGCATCCAGCTCCATCTAAACCTTTATATTACAACTATGATGTGGATCTTCAGGACGTTCACATCGTTGCATCCAGCTCCATCTAAACCTTTATATTACAACTATGATGTGGATCTCAGGACGTTCATATCGTTGCATCCAGCTCCATCTAAACCTTTATATTACAACTATGATGTGGATCTCAGGACGTTCACATCGTTGCATCCAGCTCCATCTAAACCTTTATATTACAACTATGATGTGGATCTGAAGGACGTTCATATCGTTGCATCCAGCTCCATCTAAACCTTTATATTACAACTATGATGTGGATCTGAAGGACTTTCATATCGTTGCATCCAGCTCCATCTAAACCTTTATATTACAACTATGATGTGGATCTTCAGGACGTTCACATCGTTGCATCCAGCTCCATCTAAACCTTTATATTACAACTATGATGTGGATCTTCAGGACGTTCATATCGTTGCATCCAGCTCCATCTAAACCTTTATATTACAACTATGATGTGGATCTCAGGACGTTCATATCGTTGCATCCAGCTCCATCTAAACCTTTATATTAGAACTATGATGTGGATCTCAGGACGTTCATATCGTTGCATCCAGCTCCATCTAAACCTTTATATTACAACTATGATGTGGATCTGAAGGACTTTCATATCGTTGCATCCAGCTCCATCTAAACCTTTATATTACAACTATGATGTGGATCTTCAGGACGTTCACATCGTTGCATCCAGCTCCATCTAAACCTTTATATTACAACTATGATGTGGATCTTCAGGACGTTCACATCGTTGCATCCAGCTCCATCTAAACCTTTATATTACAACTATGATGTGGATCTCAGGACGTTCACATCGTTGCATCCAGCTCCATCTAAACCTTTATATTACAACATGTGTCATCACCTCATAATGACGTTGTGTAAACAGTCTAGTTAAATAAAGAGACACACGATTCATCTAATTGTCAACTTTCATCTTTTCAGGGAAAGAAAATGCAGCGACAAAACAGAAGAGGAATAACGGAGACCTATTTCCGTGGGGAGCATAAGAGTATAGAATCCTTGAAAATGGTGACCCCACTAAGTTGTAGACGTCTTATTTCAAAAGACATTCCACTGTACCCCAAAGCTGACAAAGCGGAATTTCACGTGGACAAAGTCTGTCATGTAACCACTCCAACAGGCCTGACAGGAATCATGGCTTTGAGTGGATTTAAAGCAGGGCAAAGAGGGGGTTTCACATGGTGGGCTCTTCACATTACAGAAGATGAAATTGAGGCAGCAGAGAATCGCTTCCTTGAAAAGGAACAGCTTTTTTTTGACCTAACAACGGGTGAAGAAAAAAGACACAATCCATTCCTGAAGGAATTCACCACCTCCCCTGTCTTCCTAAAGGGATCTCGGTATGGGAACTTTAAGTTCACCTTCCCCTTGGAGGATCTCATGCAGATGTACACAGACCAGATCTGTGAGGGAGAGAAGCCTGTCCTGAGAGTCTATGAAACCGTGGTTTACAAGCAGGAGATCATGTATGTTGTGGTTGTCCATGGTCCAAAGGTGACAGAGTTTGATGAGTACCCACTTCTTGCTGATGAGGATGATGAGGCAATATGCATTTATAAAGATGGTCAAATTGTCTGGCGTGCAGAAGCAATATGTGAAACCCATAAAAAGAAGCTGATCATCAACAGAGAGAGTGGAACAGTTGAAACAGAAGAAGTAGAACATGGTCAGTTTTTCATGTGGGACCATGTGACCCTGGCATTCCATCTGCCAGTTGACCGCGCCCTCGTAGTTGAAGAGGGAGTATTAAAGGATTGACTCCATGCATGTGAGGGTATCACACCTTTTCTCCAGGATGAGGAGTTAACACTAGAGGAGGCAGAAGAAGAGGTCAATGCCATAAAGAATGTTATATAGGGACAGTGTTATATAGGGACAGTTATAGGGACAGTGCTAGGGACAGTGCTATATAGGGACAGTTATAGGGACAGTGCTAGTGACAGTGCTATATAGGGACAGTTATAGGGACAGTGCTAGTGACAGTGCTATATAGGGACAGTTATAGGGACAGTGCTAGTGACAGTGCTATATAGGGACAGTTATAGGGACAGTGCTAGTGACAGTGCTATATAGGGACAGTTATAGGGACAGTGCTAGTGACAGTGCTATATAGGGACAGTTATAGGGACAGTGCTAGTGACAGTGCTATATAGGGACAGTTATAGGGACAGTGCTAGTGACAGTGCTATATAGGGACAGTTATAGGGACAGTGCTAGTGACAGTGCTATATAGGGACAGTTATAGGGACAGTGCTAGTGACAGTGCTATATAGGGACAGTGCTAGTGACAGTGCTATATAGGGACAGTTATAGGGACAGTGCTAGTGACAGTGCTATATAGGGACAGTTATAGGGACAGTGCTAGTGACAGTGCTATATAGGGACAGTGCTAGTGACAGTGCTATATAGGGACAGTTATAGGGACAGTGCTAGTGACAGTGCTATATAGGGACAGTTATAGGGACAGTGCTAGTGACAGTGCTATATGGGGACAGTGCTAGTGACAGTACTACATAGGGACAGTGCTAGTGGCAATGCTACATAGGGACAGTGCTAGTGACAGTGCTATATAGGGACAGTTATAGGGACAGTGCTAGTGACAGTGCTATATGGGGACAGTGCTAGTGACAGTACTATATAGGGACAGTGCTAGTGACAGTGCTATATAGGGACAGTGCTATACAGGGACAGTGCTATACAGGGACAGTGCTATATAGGGACAGTGCTAGTGACAGTGCTATATAGGGACAGTGCTATATAGGGACAGTGTTTTATAGGGACGGTGCTATATAGTGACAGTGCTAGTGACAGTGCTATATGGGGACAGTGCTAGTGACAGTGCTATATAGGGACAGTGCTAGTGACAGTGCTATATAGGGAGAGTGCTATATAGGGACAGTGCTAGTGACAGTGCTATATAGGGACAGTGCTATATGGGGACAGTGCTAGTGACAGTGCTATATGGGGACAGTGCTATATAGGGACAGTGCTATATAGGGACAGTGCTATATAGGGACAGTGCTAGTGACAGTGCTATATAGGGACAGTGCTAGTGACAGTGCTATATAGGGACAGTGCTATATGGGGACAGTGCTAGTGACAGTGCTATATAGGGACAGTGCTAGTGACAGTGCTATATAGGGACAGTGCTAGTGACAGTGCTATATAGGGACAGTGCTAGTGACAGTGCTATATAGGGACAGTGCTATATAGGGACAGTGCTATATAGGGACAGTGCTATATGGGGACAGTGCTAGTGACAGTGCTATATAGGGACAGTGCTAGTGACAGTGCTATATAGGGACAGTGCTAGTGACAGTGCTATATAGGGACAGTGCTATATAGGGACAGTGCTATATGGGGACAGTGCTAGTGACAGTGCTATATAGGGACAGTGCTAGTGACAGTGCTATATAGGGACAGTGCTATATAGGGACAGTGCTATATAGGGACAGTGCTAGTGACAGTGCTATATAGGGACAGTGCTAGTGACAGTGCTATATAGGGACAGTGCTATATAGTGACAGTGCTATATAGGGACAGTGCTAGTGACAGTGCTATATAGGGACAGTGCTATATAGGGACAGTGCTAGTGACAGTGCTATATAGGGACAGTGCTATATAGGGACAGTGCTATATAGGGACAGTGCTAGTGACAGTGCTATATAGGGACAGTGCTATATAGGGACAGTGCTATATAGGGACAGTGCTATATAGGGACAGTGCTATATAGGGACAGTGCTATATAGGGACAGTGCTATATAGGGACAGTGCTAGTGACAGTGCTATATAGGGACAGTGCTATATGGGGACAGTTCTAGGGACAGTTCTAGGGACAGTTCTAGGGACAGTTCTAGGGACAGTGCTATATAGGGACAGTTCTAGGGACAGTTCTAGGGACAGTTCTAGGGACAGTGCTATATAGGGACAGTGCTATATGGGGACAGTTCTAGGGACAGTTCTGGGAACAGTTATAGGGACAGTGCTAGTGACAGTGCTATATAGGGACAGTGCTAGTGACAGTGCTATATAGGGACAGTGCTATATAGGGACAGTGCTAGTGACAGTGCTATATAGGGACAGTGCTATATGGGGACAGTTCTAGGGACAGTTCTAGGGACAGTGCTAGGGACAGTTCTAGGGACAGTGCTATATAGGGACAGTTCTAGGGACAGTTCTAGGGACAGTTCTAGGGACAGTGCTAGTGCTGACTTAGTTCTCAGATAAAACTCTCTCTAGTCAGCTGAGAATGAGATGTGTATGAAGGGGTTCAATCACACAACCCTGATAATGCTAGATAACTAAATTAACTGGCAAAACTGTGCTACATTATAAACATTGTAAAAATGTATTTCCTTTCTTGTTGTTTGCTGATGTCTACTATATCTAATAACATGCAGTGTATAAATATATGTGTTAATGAATTTCCCATTCCATTACATTCCATATACTTTAGTCTTAAACTCTGTAATGATTTACATAGCAGAAGACTGGGCTTACTTTGGTTCCCCACCTTTTATGTTCATAACACTATAGTGATTAATACATAGAATGGAGCAAACTGGTCCAGTTATGATGAATACCCTCCTTTGTGTTGTATGGTAATGTTTAACGAAGTCAAATAAAACATGTTAATCACCCATTGACTATTTTTGATTGTTGTTTTACAGACATTAAAAAATTTTCCTGAACAGAAAAACAGATAAGTTGAAATGGTTATTGACATCTTCTTCACTGGACAGAGAGGTGTAATCCTGTTTCAATGGTTATTGACATCTTCTTCACTGGACAGAGAGGTGTAATCCTGTTTCAATGGTTATTGACATCTTCTTCACTGGACAGAGAGGTGTAACCCTGTTTCAATGGTTATTGACATCTTCTTCACTGGACAGAGAGGTGTAATCCTGTTTCAATGGTTATTGACATCTTCTTCACTGGACAGAGAGGTGTAACCCTGTTTCAATGGTTATTGACATCTTCTTCACTGGGCAGAGAGGTGTAATCCTGTTTCAATGGTTATTGACATCTTCTTCACTGTACAGAGAGGTGTAACCCTGTTTCAATGGTTATTGACATCTTCTTCACTGGACAGAGAGGTGTAATCCTGTTTCAATGGTTATTGACATCTTCTTCACTGGACAGAGAGGTGTAACCCTGTTTCAATGGTTATTGACATCTTCTTCACTGGACAGAGAGGTGTAACCCTGTTTCAATGGTTATTGACATCTTCTTCACTGGACAGAGAGGTGTAACCCTGTTTCAATGGTTATTGACATCTTCTTCACTGGACAGAGAGAGGTGGAAACATACATACATACAGATAAACACACGTGCGCCCTCCAATCACATCTGTGACCCTGTGCATGTGACCAATGAAGTGAAGCCAGGTCAGAAAGGAGTCCCATCAGCTGAGATGGAACCAATTAGATACGAGCACAATCACTCCTACCTTATTTGGTGGTCTATTTAAGCTGACCGGGTCTGTTCACTCATCCTGCTGCCGCTTGATGCCACTGCTACTATGTGCTGGTTTCTTGCTCTACATTGATGCTCCTGCTACTATGTGCTGGTTTCTTGCTCTACATTGATGCTCCTGCTACTATGTGCTGGTTTCTTGCTCTACATTGATGCTCCTGCTACTATGTGCTGGTTTCTTGCTCTACATTGATGCTCCTGCTACTATGTGCTGGTTTCTTGCTCTGCATTGATGCTCCTGCTACTACGTGCTGGTTTCTTGCTCTGCATTGATGCTCCTGCTACTATGTACAGGTTTCTTGCTCTGCATTGATGCTCCGGCTACTATGTGCTGGTTTCTTGCTCCCACCACCACCCCAGCCTCTAACTGTTGGGTTCTGTGCTCCTGCCGGGGGATTTGGTAGAGTTTACTGCACTCACTGCTTGTAGGTAGTTGTATATAATGACACTTTCCTTGGGCAGTGAGCTACCCTGAAGGAGCAGAGAATATATCACAAGCACTTGCATTATTCAGTCTTTAATGAATGATTAAACTTATTTCTATGTGCTGTTTCCTTTCTGAAATAAACTCTAAACTAAACTAAATCCAGTGGAAACCATCCAAGACAACTATAGCCAGTGACATTCAATAGAAGTTATGAGTTATATGCTCACCGTTTTACAGCTGCTGTACCATGAAGCTGGGAATGTACTGGTACGCAGCACCTCAGAGGCCTTGCTTCAGGGCATGGTGGCAGTGTGTGGCATGTGACATCAGATTACATTACAGTCATGATTACAGCTTGATTATAAAGAGTATTCCTGCAGGTTTAGAACTGTGCATACCGGGCCCTCTCTCTCCTAGACATCACTCCCAGCTTGTGTACTTCAACACCCCTGTCTGTACTTTCTGGAGAGGCTGGAGACCTAACTAATGGTTCATGTGGGTAGCAGGGAGGTCTGACCTACAGGGGGAGACCAAGGGAGAAAACATGACCAGGAGATGAGGACCAGAGAGGGACTGCTGGGAGAAAACAAGACCAGGAGATGAAGACCAGAGAGGGACTGCTGGGAGAAAACATGACCAGGAGATGAGGACCAGAGAGGGACTGCTGGGAGAAAACATGACCAGGAGATGAGGACCAGAGAGGGACTGATGGGAGAAAACATGGCCAGGAGATGAGGACCAGAGAGGGACTGATGGGAGAAAACATGACCAGGAGATGAGGACCAGAGAGGGACTGATGGGAGAAAACATGACCAGGAGATGAGGACCAGAGAGGGACTGATGGGAGAAAACATGACTAGGAGATGAGGACCAGAGAGGGACTGATGGGAGAAAACATGACCAGGAGATGAGGACCAGAGAGGGACTGCTGGGAGAAAACAAGACCAGGAGATGAGGACCAGAGAGGGACTGATGGGAGAAAACATGACCAGGAGATGAGGACCAGAGAGGGACTGCTGGGAGAAAACAAGACCAGGAGATGAGGACCAGAGAGGGACTGCTGGGAGAAAACATGACCAGGAGATGAGGACCAGAGAGGGACTGCAGGACGACAGAATTGCCGGGGGTGGGTTCGAGAGGCAGGGGTCCTACACTGGGTTGAGTCCTGAGGAAGAGAGGTTTATATGTAGATGTTAATTTGATCACTCTTTAGTTGCTGAGAATTTTCCTGGAAATGCAGATGAGCTCTATGATTTACATACATTCACTAAACACACTAATACAAGGTTATGTTAATGGTTGATTTACATACATTCACTAAACACACTAATACAAGGTTATGTTAATGGAGGATTTACATACATTCACTAAACACACTAATACTAGGTTATGTTAATGGATGATTTACATACATTCACTAAACACACTAATACTAGGTTATGTTAATGGAGGGGGGACAGGGGGCTGAACATTGGGGGTTGAGGTCAGAAAGGATTGTTGGACAACTGCTGGAACGTTCCAGGAAGGCTCTGTCAGCAGAAGAGAGGATTCTGCTCAAGAGTTACTACAAAAGACAAGATGAAGACGCTCCATTTCCCAGACTAAGGATTCCACCCAATATCCCAGAGTCAGACAGACTAAGGATTCCACCCAATATCCCAGAGTCAAAAAGACTAAAGATTCCACCCAATATCCCAGAGTCAGACAGACTAAGGATTCCACCCAATATCCCAGAGTCAGACAGACTAAGGATTCCACCCAATATCCCAGAGTCAAAAAGACTAAAGATTCCACCCAATATCCCAGAGTCAGACAGACTAAGGATTCCACCCAACATCCCAGAGTCAAACAGACTAAGGATTCCACCCAAAATCCCAGAGTCAGACAGACTAAGGATTCCACCCAATATCCCAGAGTCAGACAGACTAAGGATTCCACCCAACATCCCAGAGTCAGACAGACTAAGGATTCCACCCAATATCCCAGAGTCAGACAGACTAAGGATTCCACCCAATATCCCAGAGTCAGACAGACTAAGGATTCCACCCAATATCCCAGAGTCAGACAGACTAAGGATTCCACCCAATATCCCAGAGTCAGACAGACTAAGGATTCCACCCAATATCCCAGAGTCAGACAGACTAAGGATTCCACCCAATATCCCAGAGTCAGACAGACTAAGGATTCCACCCAATATCCCAGAGTCAAACAGACTAAAGATTCCACCCAATATCCCAGAGTCAGACAGACTAAGGATTCCACCCAATATCCCAGAGTCAGACAGACTAAGGATTCCACCCAACATCCCAGAGTCAAACAGACTAAGGATTCCACCCAATATCCCAGAGTCAGACAGACTAAGGATTCCACCCAATATCCCAGAGTCAAACAGACTAAGGATTCCACCCAATATCCCAGAGTCAAACAGAAAGGCTTTAGTAGTGGATGTGAGAGGGTTGGAAGAGGTGGGTTTGGATGAGGTGAATGGGAAGGAGTTATATAGAGGGTTGGAAGAGGTGGGTTTGGATGAGGTGAATGGGGAGGAGTTATATAGAGGGTTGGAAGAGGTGGGTTTGGATGAGGTGAATGGGAAGGAGTTATATAGAGGGTTGGAAGAGGTGGGTTTGGATGAGGTGAATGGGAAGGAGTTATATAGAGGGTTGGAAGAGGTGGGTTTGGATGAGGTGAATGGGGAGGAGTTATATAGAGGGTTGGAAGAGGTGGGTTTGGATGAGGTGAATGGGAAGGAGTTATATAGAGGGTTGGAAGAGGTGGGTTTGGATGAGGTGAATGGGAAGGAGTTATATAGAGGGTTGGAAGAGGTGGGTTTGGATGAGGTGAATGGGAAGGAGTTATATAGAGGGTTGGAAGAGGTGGGTTTGGATGAGGTGAATGGGAAGGAGTTATATAGAGGGTTGGAAGAGGTGGGTTTGGATGAGGTGAATGGGAAGGAGTTATATAGAGGGTTGGAAGAGGTGGGTTTGGATGAGGTGAATGGGAAGGAGTTATATAGAGGGTTGGAAGAGGTGGGTTTGGATGAGGTGAATGGGGAGGAGTTATATAGAGGGTTGGAAGAGGTGGGTTTGTATGAGGTGAATGGGGAGGAGTTATATAGGGGGGGTGTCAAGGTTTTAAATAAAGATACATTGAAAAATAGAAAAGACACTCCTTGGAGGGTAAAACTGGGCCTTGATGATGTCGTGGAAAATCATTTCAAATACAACGCTTTCAAGAACTTGTAAAATCAAACATGCTTTTTATTACAATTGTATAGCCAACTGGCATGTCCCCGCGGAACACACCCCTCTCAGAAGTCCAGACCTTTATATTTATACCCACATAGTATTGTCCATCCCTTATGAAGTCATTCACCACCATCTGCTTTCAATTAGTTTATAATGGTGGCCGGACCCTCTATCCCAGTGTGTCAACAGACCCCATGCCCCTTCCCTTCACCACTAAATCAATGCACTCTTTGTTCTGTCCTCCCCTATCCTTAGTGTCCAATTGCCTTAGGCGCCTCTCTGTCTGACATGTATGTAAATAATGGAATGGTCAAACCATATGTCTAGTGTCCAATTGCTTTAGGCGCCCATCTGTCTGACATGTATGTTATTTTACTGTTCACCTATCTCATACCTTTATATGTTATCCATGTGTCTAATTGTACTCCTACAATCCCACCTCTGGGGCTAATTAGCCACATAAATTATAGAAATATGACTTTGGGATAGTAAATGAGAATACCTATGACATACAAGAAAATACAAAAACAGAATAAAACACATAAACCAACTGGACCAAACATCTCCAAATGATTAAAACTAAAATAGGAGTAAAAGATCCAATTAGAAACATTAATAAAAACCTAACTAGACCAAACATCTCCAGTTTTCATAAGAGTAAAAGATCTAATTAGGTGTAAAAATTTAGAAAGATAAAATATTACAGATTTGATGAAGCATGAGCGTGTAGGTACTTAGCCTTGCCTGAGGTTATCTCAGTTATGTGAAAATTAAAAATAATACAATGAGTAAATGAATAAGAAAAAAATCAAAGACCTACATGCAGTTACAAAAGAAAATTGACACAACATCATTCTAAATTTAAGCATTTCAACATGTTCCTCCCTCGCAGACACCTCTCTAATAAAGTGATATCAATGATATCAACCTTTGTTTAGAAGATTAAGGACATGGTCCATAGACACTTGTAACCGGAATACCCTCTGTTACCTAACATGTTTTTGAAATTAACCTAGTTTTTAGAAGGCATAACTAGCTTTAATTAAAGGAAACCATATATATATTCATTGATATACATATCTAAACATTCAACCAAACATACAAAAACACAAGGCCTTAAACAAAAATAGATATACTAAAATCCTTACATAGGAGCACAGTCCTCATCCTGACAGATTCTACAATCACCTCTTTGACATTTTGCGCAAAACACAGGGTCTCCGTGATGGTCATGGCCTTCCACATTAAATTTTGTGCACCACTTGCACTTACGGCGCAAATGACACTCTTTGTGGACATGTATAAGTAAACATTCATCTGAACTGGGTAATTTAACATATACATGGAAACCATCCTTACGAAAATCATGACATGCATGACCACCCCCCCCAATCACTTCATAGAGACAGTTTAGGGTTACCAAAGGGGCAGTCAAGAGGTCCTCCAACTGCATTGCAAGGCTTTCCATACTTATTGGTATAATTGCCTGGGCTTCCCGGTACAGGATCAATCACCACAGGAGAGTCATCTCTCATTACAGACATCTGTTTAACTGTTGTCTGAACCATAATTGACTTTACCAGGGGTATAACACAACAAACTGCAATACCCAGAGCCAATAACCCTCCTCCCAACATGATGGCCATCCTAGCAAACATGGCTCCCCACTTTCCCAACGCTAGGTCTAACCAATCCCATACATGGGAGTCTAAACCAGCATTAGCCTTTACTTCTACTCATAATCCTTTGAGTTTGTCCATAGCAATATTGGGAATAAAGGTGCAACAGTCATCCCCAAACATGACACAAACTCCACCCATCTCCGCTAAGAGCCAATTGAGAGCCTGTCTATTTTGCCAAGTCATTTTACTGGTAGCCTGTACCTGTTCCCCCAACGCTGTTAGAGCCGAATCAGTATAGTTAATGAATCTCTGTTGGTTGTAGTATATATAATTAATCCACTCTAAGTTCTTATTTGGTGTTATCCACAAGAATATAGATTCAAATCCTGATTTAACCTCATCACTGGCCTTGAAATCCCGAGGTACACCTCTAAGCAGTCCAATTGCATCAAGGTATACCTCAGGATCCTTCTCATAAGCCCTTTTAACTCTAGGATTAACATAGTCATCATGGGGTGATTTAATAATAGTAACCTATTTAATTGCTATAACTAAGGCGCAAAGTCCAATCCATTCCTCAGACAATACATTCAACAGTTTGTTCTTTCCACACATCCAGAAACTATCAGCAATACCTCTGTCTTGATTTTTCAACATAGTAAGAGATGGCGCAACCTGAGTTATGTGACCACACAACCCTTTTCTATTCATAATCAACCCTTTATCATTACTTTTACGAACTCCCACATTCTCTAACACCCAAATAGTAGCACATTTTACGGTGGTGTTTCCTACGTCAATTCCTTCGGTGTGGTGTCTGTAAAAACATTCATATTTTCCTTTAACCACAGTACCTCTGTCTAATTGAGGTCCATTTAATTCAGTTCTAATGTTATAGACAGCACAATCATTGTCTCCCAGCATGGTCTCATTCAACATAGTTCTACCCCTAGTGCTTACCCAGAACAATCCTACATTCTATGTCACACAAGGGAATAGAATACTTTCTATTGGTACAATGGTCATTTTTCCAACTTACACAGTTTTTAAATGATGCCGGTTCAGAGACTATTAAAAGATCAGACAAAGGTGATTTTCTACACAAAATACAATTGTCCATTCTGTGTTTGTTTGCCATATACTTAGCCCATTTGTACCACTCGTTCTTCACTACTTCTTCTCGTGTGCTGTCCTTGAGTGGCTCTAATATATCTAATTCTGTCGCTTTTTCAATGTTCTTATCTTGAGGTAGATCATTAGAGTTTATCAGAAAATTCCAAATGTCAGTAAAAAACTCTCCTGACTCTGATGTCTCAGGTTGCTTTGTGGGTACAGTGATCTGCTTGGTAAGGGAGGTCGATGTCATCTTAGTGGTAGCTACTGTGGTCGTCACAGCAACCGCCACCCTTGTTGTTGTCACAGGTTCTTCCTGTTCAGGTGCAGGGGTAGGATCAATCTTAATGACCATGGTGCTACTCCCTTCGGTCACTGTTGTTCTTGTTATTTCAACTATTAATTCTTCACCTTCAACTGGTTCAATCTGATTCATGATGAGCACCCTCTCGTCTTTTTCTTTGATTAATGTCAGGTCACATCCTTTCGGATCCCAAACGACTTGTCCCTTTGTTTGGTGATGTGTCCATCCACAGAGTGCCATCTCTGGTAAGGGTTTGATCCTTATGATTGAGATAGACTTCAGTTCTCCAGCTTCTGTTATAAGTTGAGGTGGAACAGAGATTCAAACCTTGTCAGTCTTTTTGGATTGTTCGGCTGATTCCTTTCTTCTCTTCCTGCTTCCACCATACCTCTTGATTGTGCATTAGTCTGTTGGTTCTATACTAGCATTCACTGTTACTTCTGTTATGTCAATGTCATTATTCTTTTGTTGTTCTAACTTCAATTGTCTGTAAAGGAGACCATTCAAAAGTTTGAAAGTCAATTGTGGGGAAATCCCCATTTTCTTCAGCTTGCGGGACTTTTCCTCCTCTTTCTTCACCTGAGGCTCCCTCCTCAGGCCGGACTTAACTTCCATCTGGAAGGTTTCAATTTTTAGGGAAAAGATGTTCTCATTCTGTGCCTTGTGAGGCCTCTCCTCCTCTTATGGGTGCATTAGTCAGTGCACTTGTCGTATTTTGGCTTTCACTTCATTTGCTGTTTCTTGGCTCCTCCCTGGCGTCTCAATCGTTTCCGCTGCTCCTGCTCCCTCTGGGCTCCCTCCTGGTGAATCAGCATCCTCTGTGTCCTCATCTCTATGTGGTTGTATCCTTCTCTCTGTTGGGACTCAGCTGCAGCGGTTCAGATGGTACCACGTCTGGCTTCCTTTCACTTTGACGGCCGTTCTTGTTGCTTTGGCCACCTCATAGGGTCCTTCTCTCCTCGGTTGATCCCACTTCCTCCGGATCCCTCCAACGTGGACTAGATCTCCTGGTATCACTGGGAGAGGTCCTTCTGGTCCCCTTGGATCATCAGACGCAGAACCTCTCGTCCTGGTTCAGGTTTCTGCCTACTTTCTGTGAGGCATTCATACTTAGAGACTTATGGCCTCTGTTCTATGATTGCACCATACATCCTCTTACTTCCATCACTCATCACATAACAAACTGACATTCCAGCTGAAGCTGGCGAACCCCTCTCCTTCTGTTTTCCTAGACATAAGACTTGGAAAACAACAGACAAAACATAACAGCATTGACAATGTTATGTGTTATGCATAAATATATTCATGCAAACTGAAATCTGAGACCATGACAATTCCCACTCTCTCTTTACCTGACTCTATGCCTCCAGGATACTTTTCTGCTGGACTCCACAAAAATAAAAGCCCTAAAAAGCTTCCTCATGCTTCCACCCAGTCTTCCCCTTTCGGCCCCAGGTTCTGAGAGGTGTTCCCAAATCATGTCAATTTTTACTTAGTTTCCCATCTGCTCCATTTTAACTGATAATCATGTGCATAACCTACAATTAACATTATCTCTTCTTGAATTAATTCAACACTGTTTATGCTTTCATATCAATCCCTTTAACATGTTTGTTTAGAGTATAATATCCTATCATCTATTCTTTTTCACATGATGTATTAAAAAATGAAACAAGTAACCTCCAAACTCAACCCAGTATGTCTATAGTGGAATCTAGTCTCTCTCTCTCTCTCTCTCTGATTCCACGTCCTCTGTCATGGTGTTTTCAAGCTCACCCATTATTCAGCTGGACCTCACTTCTCGTGAGACTTATGTACCCACCAAAGAGAAACATGAAGAACTTTACCACTGCAGTGTTGTAAGAAGTATACCACCAGCCTGGTGTATCTTGATGTACACTCAGTCTCCAGAATGCAGCCCAAACCCTTCCATTTCTGGCTGTTTTTTCCTGAGGACATACACACTAACACATGGGTTATTCCCTGACAACAGACTTCCTTCTTATAGCAAGATCACTAAATCTTAATTTTTAATAACAGCCCTATGTAACCATTCTGCCTCAAATACCTGGCCTCCTGCCACAGAAATATTCATAATGATAGTCAAATGAATGTCCCTACAGCAACTGCTGTAAAATAACATATAATCATTCAAGCGTCTTCCAGTTGGATTAATATCCAATCCTAACAAAACTAAGTCATAAGTTTCTTAAACTTTTGCTCTAATGTTCAAAATGCCACCACTTATTCTTTTTACAATATCTTTAGATATGTGAATTGTTCTATTAACTTTTGAATTGTCCCTATATTTTACACAGCCAGCTGTCTTTCCTTTTCTGTGAATTATCTCTATTTTTATACATAGTTTCTAGAAATAACACCCCTTCACTACCATTACCTTCTTTTATGAGTCCCCTAACCCATAACTGCCATTGTTTGATACATACTTAAAACATCCTTAAGTCAATTTATATATCATTTATATCAGTATCAGTCCCTCCTCAGGAACATATACACAACCTTATGTTCCTCAAAACAAAAATAAATTGACCAAACGAGAAAAAGAGAAAAAAAAAAAAAAAAAAAATTATAATAATTGCACATTTGCAATATCACCACTACTTGTAATGTAATTAAACCTGGAGAAAACGTCCATCTGTTTCATTCTATGCCCATGGTATTATTGGTCTCTGTCTTCTTCATTCTTGGGTATCATCGCACAACAGACTACCTTTTTATTCAATCAAACAATACAATTTATCATTACAATTCCAATGACATTATAAAACAAAAGAAACAAAAAACCTCTAATCAAATATTCTGGAAGTTTTGTCAACCTCCTTGTCCCAGGATTAGATTCCAGAGCGGCCCTAGGCCTATTAAATTTAAACAGTGCTATATCTAAATAACTAAACAGTTATTTTTTTTTATTTTTTATACATTTTCCAACCCAATAATCAGGATAACAATCCTTAGTGTTTACTTTAACTCAAATTTGACCTGATCAATTCAATACACATCATCCCTTTAATAATTAACATTTATACTAAACACTTTTATTACCAGTATTATCTATTTTCCCAATAGCCCTTTTGTCTCAGTTTTTCTCTCATGAGTGGTCTGGTAATAAAAGTTCAATACCCCAATTCCTTTAATTCATAATTCACCCTGGCCCATATCATTTCAACATGTCTATTATTTGATACAGTTCACAGGTCATCAGACACAGTTGTCCCACACTATTCAGTCGATTAGGGTGGGTATGAGCTCCACACCCACTTGTGGTGATATTCTCTCCCATGCCTTAAAGCATTCTGACATCACCTTTTATGACAACTCCCTTATTCTACTGGTGATCTCTCAGATGAATTACAGATGATGTATTTATCAACAAAACCCTCACAGAGACCCACACTCCAATAAACCCTTTGGAGTAACTTACATCACTTTTTATATGCAGAATGAACAAAGCACATTTGTGTATTTACCCAAAGACCATAACCCCAAGGAACTGATAATTTTACCTATGAACACATGTTATATCAAAAAAACAAAAATAAACCTATTCCGAATAACTTATTCAATTTAAGGGTACAACTCTTCATAATTTTCCCAGGGACATAATAGATTTTCAAAGTAATTATACATTTTGAATAGAGTCTTGTGTCTTTTAATCATTTAAAAATTAAATCCCACCTGTTCCAACAATTTCTAGTAAAAGGTGATCAGTCTTTCACAGGAAATTCTTAGGAATCAGGGCATTTTGACACCATTAAAATGTTTCCACTCCCCTGTCTTTAGGAACAACTTAAATACATTTTTCAAAAAACATTTCCATCCTTCTGCATACCCAAATTGAAACTGAAGTGGAAAAAGCCCTTCCAATAAATCTACTAATGTATATTCATTCCCAGTACATGGTGCACTTACTAGTAAACCATAGCCAATAGCACACAGGGACTGGACTCACTTATCCAGAACTCCATTTTTTAGCCTTATCCAGATATTTTTATAGCAGCTGACTTTAATTAACTGCTTTCCACAGTAATACAGTCTCCAATGATATTTTGACCAGAGAAGATTAAACCCTTTTTTTCTGGAAAAGAAAGTATACATATCGTTAATTACACAACGTCAGCTTTTAATCTGCAAATAGTTTTTATTCCATAAACGTCTTAACATTTTTCAGAGAATGACGGTATAGAATGTCTAACAATTAAAATCCCATCGTTACTCTACTAGATGTCAAGTCAAACGTGATCTAATACTTCTTCTTGACCACATATAAACTGTAATCTCTATGAACCACTCATTGTTCGCTCAGAGACAATACACCGCCAAGTAAAAATTCCATTCACACTAACCTCAAACCGATTAGTTGTTTGTTATTTTGACAAGGAAATAAACTCTCGTATATCGGCATTTCCTGCTACCGCACTAAGTTCTAGTGTCACCTTACACTAATTTTCCCCATATTCCGCTATATCCATATTCAAAACAGGAACTATTTTCTTATTCGTTTTTAGATATTGTCAATAGTTCTACTAATCACCCGCACGTCTGCGAGGACGAGTGGAACCACATTTGTCTTTTATAGTAATGTATTTTCTGAAGATAGAATGTTACCGGGTAATGGCGTCCCCCATTATCCATTTTTTTTTCATATTCAATCCGAATTCGGTAGAACTAATGTGCGCGTCTTTCAGGGACTCCATGGCTTTTTAAAATCCCTCTATGCTAGGGAGAAACAATCATTTTTGTTTTCATGCCACTATTTATTCATTTATTTTTCCTAAATACTCCCATGTATTATACACCTTTTATTTATTATTTTTCCGAGGTAGAGCTAATCTCCTTTCCAATTAATAATTCATTTGTCACATCACTTAATTTCTCTTATCAAAGCCTACTCTTTATAGTACAGACATTATTTCTGAATACTACAGATGACATAATGTCTTATTCTAGTACAGTACTTCAAATTTCACTGTGTTTGTCCCTTTACAGATATCATTATTAATTCATTTTATCCGTTTGGTTTAGTCTATTCTTATAGCTCTAATCAATTTTATGATTACATTTACATTACATTTAAGTCATTTAGCAGACTCTCTTATCCAGAGCGACTTATAAATTGGAAAGTTCATACATATTCATCCTGGTCCCCCCGTGGGAATGAAACCCTCAACCCAGGCGTTGCAAGCACCATGCTCTACCAACTGAGCCACACAGGTCCACTGCCCGCTCCGTTAAGATCTCTATCTAACGTCTTACTTTTACCTTTATTTATTTATTTTGTCTCTACTTTCTTACCTCTTCTCTATATTCTTATTGTTTGATCCTATGGTCAATTTACTAGTGAGTCAAGCCTCCCCTGTTCTCCTTTTTTATCCTGGCCACTCGATTTTGCACCGCTGTCTACCCTTCAGGCTATTTTTTAGACCGTAGCTTCTGTAGACACAGAGTGTCTGACGGCCTGTTTTTTCCTCTTTCTTTGTTTCACAGTACGTGAATTCTTAATGTGTCCTGGATTCCACTATTTATCTTAACCAACCTAGATTCATTTTTAACTTTATAGTATAATTTCAATTTATTGGCGCTCCTACTTTCTGTTTTGTTTCACACTTTTCTATCCGTATTTATACTATTCGGTTAACGCCTTTTTAAGTATTTTTATTTATTATTTGTTTTGACACCGTTTTTAGTAATTCTACTATGATCGCTTATTACTTTATCACATCAGTGTTTTTATCCTTGATTACAACTTATTTTTACTTCGATGTTTCTTAATTTCGTTCCCTCTATCTTAGTATTTAGAGGCACCCTTTCTTTACGTTCTACTCTGTCACAGGAAGGCTGCGCGCTCCCTCTTCTGGACACTCTGCCTAAACACACACAACTTGTCTTTCCTTCCTAATGTTCTATTTTTACACAGATCCACTCATTTCTTACAACATTTTCATTCATCCTTTTTATTTTTCATCTGTTCATTCAATCCCTTTGTTTTTACCTCAAAACAACTTAGTCTTTCTTTATTGACTTAATTCACTTCCTCCTACATAAGCCTAGACTTCTAGGATTTCTACAATATGACGAGACTACTGTCTAATCGGATCAGCTTGTCTTCATATCCTATTCACCCCCCCAATACTGATCTTTTCTTCTATTATTAGAGTAGTATTGTGGCGTGACCTACTGAATTACAAAACCCTGTTAGCTAGACAGAGCGTTTTTTTATTCGCAGGATTTCTTTTGCATTTGAACGCCGCACAATCGGGCCAAGATTTTTCCTGCAACCTAATATTTCACCCGTACAGTCCTCTTTTCGGAGCGGTAACTATGAATATTTATTTAACTACTGATTTATGTTTTGACCGTATAAGTTACTTTTGCAGTTGAACGCCGCACAATCGGGCTAACGTTTTCCTGCAACCTAATATTTCACCCGTACAGTCCTCCTTTCAGAGCGGTAACTATGAAATATTTATTTAACCACTGATTTATGCTTTGACCGTATAAGCTACTTTTGCAGTTGAACGCCGCACAATCGGGCTAACGTTTTCCTGCGTCCTAAATATTTCACCCGTTCAGTCCCCCTTTCTGGGGCGGTAGCCATGAAACATTTATTTACTAAATATTCACTCACAGATTATTCTGCCGTGAATATCCCACCCAAGCAGACCTCTTTAAAAATGTTCCTTTTTTAAAGAGCGGTATCGTGGCTTCCTAACTACTTATTTATGCAGTTCTCTATTACTTTTAGAGCCGTTATTCATAAGTAACCTGTCCAAGCATTCCTTCTACTAATTTTATTGAAGAGGTATCACAGGATTTTCTACCTACATTATCTGTTTTGACCGTATGGGCTGTCCCACATTATAGCCAACCATCTCAACCAGTTGCGCAAACAACCGCATCATTTAAGCTACACATTCGAACGGTCTGATCTGAACGAGCGCATGCATGCCCACTCTACATCTAACACAAGCAAAGTTCACAGCACCTATACACTCAGTCTCATGTGCGCATACATTTATATTTAATACAATTCCCCAAATTACACATACATGCAAATTCATTGAATTTAAAAGTTCTTTTGTATTTACTGGTTTCATTTTAGGAAATTTGAAAGAGAGACTTACGTGGCGCCCCTCCCGCTGAGACAGTATCTCTGAAGCAATCTACACAAACATTCACCTATTGTAAGAACTTGCTTACCTTATATAGTTGGGCGGCCACCCTTGTTTGTCAGATTGTCCAAAGAACCCGTCATCAGCCAAGAACGTCCCAGTCCCTGTCACTCCTGGCCAAAGCTCGCCAAAATCTGTCGTGGAAAATCATTTCAAATACAACGCTTTCAAGAACTTGTAAAATCAAACATGCTTTTTATTACAATTGTATAGCCAACTGGCATGTCCCCGCGGAACACCCCGCGGAACACACCCCGCGGAACATTTATACACAAAATAGCATATGGGTCCACCCCATATGCAAATAAACATACTTCCCCTAATTCTTCCTGCCATCATTATCTTTTTAGTTCAGGCTTCCTGCTTGTTCACGCCTACTAACGCCCATTATCTGCTTTCAGTTAAATTATAATAGTGGCCAGACCCATGCTTGTCTTAAAAATAATATATGTCCATCTATCCTATAGGCCTATGACTTAGCCCTGTATTTAACTCCATGCCCCAGCATGTTCTCTGGTATGTCCTTATTGGAATTGGCAGACTCTATGTCTCTTCTTATCATTAGTGTCCAGTTGCTTTAGGCATATTTCTCTGGTATGTGTGCTTTTAGTGGAATGTGTAGACTATAAGTCTAGTGTGTCCAATTGTTTTAGGTGCCCATGTGTCTGGTCAGTCTGTCAGCACAATGGAGAAAATAAGAGGGCCAGAACGTCCCTTAGTATATCTCCATTACCACAGTCTCATGATCAACGTGAACATGTGGTTCGTTACTTTAATGTTCAGCTGTCTTATGTCTTTATATGTTATCCATGTGTCTTATGTTACTACTACAGTTGTTGCCCTCCTACGGCCTCCTCCACGTCTCCTGATGTACTGGCCTGTCTCCTGGTATCGCCTCCATGCTCTGGACACTACGCTGACAGACACAGCAAACCTTTTTGCCACAGCTCACATTGATGTGCCATCCTGGATGAGCTGCACTACCTGAGCCACTTGTGTGGGTTGTAGACTCCGTCTCATGCTACCACTAGAGTGAGAGCACCGCCAGCATTCAAAAGTGACCAAAACATCAGCCAGGAAGCATAGGAACTGAGAAGTGGTCTGTGGTCACCACCTGCAGAATCACTCCATTTTTGGGGGTGTCTTGCTAATTGCCTATAATTTCCACCTTTTGTCTATTCTATTTGCACAACAGCATGTGAAATTTATTGTCAATCAGTGTTGCTTCCTAAGTGGACAGTTTGATTTCACAGAAGTGTGATTGACTTGGAGTTACATTGTGTTGTTTAAGTGTTCCCTTTATTTTTTTGAGCAGTGTATATCACATGCACATGGTATACTTTACAACAGTGAATGAAAGGATATCAAACATAGTCAGTCTGAATCAAGCCGTGTACCTACACAACGGTTCAGGGTGATGGTAGATGCCTGTGGAGTGGAGATGAGGGTCAGAATCAGCACAAGTTAAATGACTATGGTTAGCAAGGTCTATGAACAAGTTGTGTATAGCGATATAATCATGTGTGTATCTTGCCGGGCTCAGCTCGCTGTTGTCAGTTTCTACACCACTGTCTTCTGACATCATTACAATTCTGAAATGCGCAATGGCTTGAGTTGAGGACATAGAGGTCCATAATTGGCT
The DNA here is from genome assembly GCF_016432855.1 of Salvelinus namaycush. Classification (NCBI taxonomy): domain Eukaryota; kingdom Metazoa; phylum Chordata; class Actinopteri; order Salmoniformes; family Salmonidae; genus Salvelinus; species Salvelinus namaycush. The sequence goes on along the minus strand of NW_024061386.1, from coordinate 332,383 downwards.
GGTAAACGTGACAGTTGCAGTAGGTGTCACAGTCAAAAGACATTCCATGGTGGGTTACGGTTAGGCACAGGGACTGTGAAAGGTGTTCATCATCAGCATCATCCTGAGGAGCTACTTGCAACAACAGTTAGAAACATCAGGCACTTCCCTGTGGTTCTTGACCGTGTGCTGTTTGGGGTATGCTTCCAATTCCCTAGTACTTACAATTGCTGTATCAAAAGAACTATGATACCAATTACACACATATATCGAAATAGCTACGGGGTTGGACGATGGCCTATGTAAACGGAAGACAATTCGATTCACTCCGTGTCTCTTACCGAAATGAATATGGCAACATGCCCCTATTGGACAGATAGTGGCTTCCACTGTTAGAATGGCTGGGTGAGAAGTGGTGGGGTTCTGTCTCCGAAGAGCAGCTAATATCATCCCTAAATAGACCCGAAGTTACTGTAGGAGCTATTGCTATCGCGGCCTACTTTGCTACGGGGCGGCAGGGTAGCCTAGTGGTTAGAGCGTTGGACTAGTAACCGAAAGGAAAGGTTGCAAGTTCATATCCCCGAGCTGACAAGGTACAAATCTGTCGTTCTGCCCCTGAACAGGCAGTTAACCCACTAGGCCGTCATTGAAAATAAGAATTTGTTCTTAACTGACTTGCCTAGTTAAATAAAGGTAAAATAAAATAAAAAATACTTTGGTGACATGCCCGGAGGTGTGTGTTCAGGTATGGTGAAGAGCCCTGATAATAGCCTCATCCCATTTGCTATATACAGTATGTCACCTGAGGCTATTACAAATGCACGGACTTCGTAGACTGGGACAGAGGTGAACCTGTTGCGATGATAGAGGATGTGATTGAAGCAGTCCCAGAAGGTTACTTGATGGCTAGACTGAGATAAATACCCGATAAGGTAACCTTTGATAAATGCGGGTTTGTGCTTGTAAAAGATGTAGTAGTCAACAGCGTGATTGACACAGCTATACACTTCAATACCATGGCACGGACTATATGAGCAAGGTTAAAAAGGTGACCTTTGTACCAAGACCCCTTCCTACGCTGCAAGAGATCTGCAGGAGCAGGATGGTGAAAGACGTAGCAGGACCGATCAGGAGAAAATGGGAGATGGAAACTCCACCCCATCTCAACCACTTCATACAGGCCGGTCAATATGCAAAGAGATAGAGGACATGAACATTGAACTCCTGCACATCTAAATGAATATATCAGGCAGTATATGTCTCATTATACTATACCATTATGTATCCTTGGTTTGACATGACAGCAATAAAGTGAATCACCAGTCATTTCAGAGCCTTGTTCTTTTTTATTCACATAGATTACAAAGAGCAGTAACATTGCCACCACACATGTTCCACCCAGAGATTATGGCTGGGCTTTCCACCCAGTACCGCTTCATCTAAGCGCGTCTGGGTTATCCAACAAGAGTCCATTCAGTGGTTTCTAGCCTTTACAGTTGCATCCAAGCGTGTCTCTATATCCAGCTATTAACAATACATCCCACACAGGTTGTTTAGCAACCCGTTTACCACTTATCACACTGTGGCTGTTGTATCCACACAGGCTTACTGTCTCCACCCGTTAGGTTTATCTACCCTTCACCCAGTCTTCCAACTCTGGTTGTTTTCCAGCCCTGGGGCAGTCATCCAAGCGTTGCTGTTTCTACAACTCAGGGTGTTTACCCAACCCAGTATTACAGGGAAGCAGGTAAATAGCAAGGTCTGTTCTTCGGATCTTACAACAGTTGGCCTGTCTCAGCACTGGGGAAGAAGTATCAAGTCTATTCGAATATAGGCAACTGGCCTATATTGGAGAGAACATGGCGTTCATTTGTAAAGTCGCTGGGTGAGCACTGGTGCTGGTGGGGCTCCGTTTCGGAGGAAGGAATGATATATTCCCTGAATAGACCGGAGGTAAAGGTTGCAGCTTTCGCCATAGCGGCATAATACCTTGGAGAGGCACCTGGAGGAGTGTGTTCATGTATTTGGAAGACAGAGGAATGTGGCATTATCTCATTTGCTATATACGTCTCCGGAGGCAGGTACAGATGCACCAAGTTCCTAGACTGTGAATACAGTCACCCTACGCAAGTGATAGAAGACATGATTGGAAGATTCCCAGGAGGGTACCCGATGGCTAGCCCGAGAGCCATACCTGGTGGTCAGAGGGAGTTCCCTTTCGTAAATGTCGTGGAAGAGATGCATACCATGATACAGTTACTAAAGAGTGGATGGTGGGGACTGTCTCTTGGTCTGTCCCGAAATATTGGGACCTGAAAGTCATCTGAGCACACTGCTGTGTTAAACACCCTAAACACTATGCGAAGTGAACACAACAATCCTGCTGCAGCAATATGTTACATGGATGAACGCGGAGCTGGACACCTCTTTGAAATTGTAACAGGGAAAGGAAAGTTATACAGGGTCATGTTCGATAGGTCTGGATTTCGATGTGGGCCCAAGCTACACTTCTCCACCATACGAGAGTTGATTGACTACATGAAAAAGGCTAAAAATCTAACTTTTGTGCCACGACCTTCCGCCTAACGTGAGTGGAGACAATGACAAGAGTCTGAGTCTCATCAGAGTCTAGCTCCTTGGTCTGAGTCTCATCAGAGTCTAGCTCCTTGGTCTGAGTCTCATCAGAGTCTGGCTCCTTGGTCTGAGTCTCATCAGTCTGGCTCCTTGGTCTGAGTCTCATCAGTCTGGCTCCTTGGTCTGAGTCTCATCAGTCTGGCTCCTTGGTCTGAGTCTCATCAGAGTCTGGCTCCTTGGTCTGAGTCTCATCAGTCTGGCTCCTTGGTCTGAGTCTCATCAGTCTGGCTCCTTGGTCTGAGTCTCATCAGTCTGGCTCCTTGGTCTGAGTCTCATTAGTCTGGCTCCTTGGTCTGAGTCTCATCAGAGTCTGGCTCCTTGGTCTGAGTCTCATCAGAGTCTGGCTCCTTGGTCTGAGTCTCATCAGAGTCTGGCTCCTTGGTCTGAGTCTCATCAGTCTGGCTCCTTGGTCTGAGTCTCATCAGTCTGGCTCCTTGGTCTGAGTCTCATCAGTCTGGCTCCTTGGTCTGAGTCTCATCAGTCTGGCTCCTTGGTCTGAGTCTCATCAGTCTGGCTCCTTGGTCTGAGTCTCATCAGAGTCTGGCTCCTTGGTCTGAATCTCATCAGTCTGGCTCCTTGGTCTGAGTCTCATCAGTCTGGCTCCTTGGTCTGAGTCTCATCAGTCTAGCTCCTTGGTCTGAGTCTCATCAGTCTGGCTCCTTGGTCTGAGTCTCATCAGAGTCTGGCTCCTTGGTCTGAGTCTCATCAGAGTCTGGCTCCTTGGTCTGAGTCTCATCAGAGTCTGGCTCCTTGGTCTGAGTCTCATCAGTCTGGCTCCTTGGTCTGAGTCTCATCAGTCTGGCTCCTTGGTCTGAGTCTCATCAGAGTCTGGCTCCTTGGTCTGAGTCTCATCAGAGTCTGGCTCCTTGGTCTGAGTCTCATCAGAGTCTGGCTCCTTGGTCTGAGTCTCATCAGTCTGGCTCCTTGGTCTGAGTCTCATCAGTCTGGCTCCTTGGTCTGAGTCTCATCAGAGTCTGGCTCCTTGGTCTGAGTCTCATCAGAGTCTGGCTCCTTGGTCTGAGTCTCATCAGAGTCTGGCTCCTTGGTCTGAGTCTCATCAGAGTCTGGCTCCTTGGTCTGAGTCTCATCAGTCTGGCTCCTTGGTCTGAGTCTCATCAGAGTCTAGCTCCTTGGTCTGAGTCTCATCAGAGTCTGGCTCCTTGGTCTGAGTCTCATCAGAGTCTGGCTCCTTGGTCTGAGTCTCATCAGAGTCTGGCTCCTTGGTCTGAGTCTCATCAGTCTGGCTCCTTGGTCTGAGTCTCATCAGAGTCTAGCTCCTTGGTCTGAGTCTCATCAGAGTCTGGCTCCTTGGTCTGAGTCTCATCAGAGTCTGGCTCCTTGGTCTGAGTCTCATCAGTCTGGCTCCTTGGTCTGAGTCTCATCAGAGTCTGGCTCCTCGGTCTGTGTCTCATCAGAGTCTGGGGTCTGAGTCTCTGCAGACACAGTCTCAGCAGACACTACATCATTGGCCCGAGTCTCATCAGAGTCTGGCTCCTGGGTCTGCGTCTCAGCAGAGGTAGCCCCGGCTGGGGCCGACACAGGCTCTGTGTCATCTGTGGTGGGGGAATTAGGCACAGTGCATACCGTCCCAGAACAGGCAGCATCCTCTGTATACTGGTACTCTGGCTCAGCAGATACACATGGTTCAGTATCAGGGTCTTGTTGGACTCCAGCCACTCTGGTACTTTTTTGTTTGATAGGTACACTATGTTTGACTGGAGAGGATACCCTTTCAGCAACATGTTTGGGTACAGAATTGTGACAGTCCTCCTTGTCATCATCGCTAGTGTGAACAGAGTCACTGGAGGAACTTGTGTTGCTTTCATCTCCGCTATCATCTGCACCGGGTTCTGTAGGTACTTTAGCCCCGATTCCACTGCTGGAGTCATCGCTTTCATCTCCGCTATCATCTCCGCTATCATCTGCACCGGGTTCTCTAGGTAGGTTAGCCTCCTCATTGGTAGCTGTGACATGGTGTAGAACCGCTGATGTGCTATTGTCTACTTCTTCACTGTTGTTTGGTCTCCTGTTGAACATCCAGGCCCTCTTTCTGCAACCACTTTTAACGCTCGACTGAGAACCAGGCTGATTGTAGGACATGTCGACCGATCTCTTCTTAATATTGTCCACAGTCACAGGTTTCTGATGTGGGCCAGTGGACGGTCTATGTGATCTAGGCATGCTGCGCCTTTGTGAAGCAAACCTGTTTTCATATCTGCCAATCTTTGCTGATGTGACGCTGCTACCAAGACCACCATTGCGGCCGCTGCTACAGGAGACTTCGAGACACAACCTTTGAGCATTAAGGCCTGTATTGGGTTCTTTGCTTCGCCTACGGTTGACAGAACTATGGGTCATGTCTCTGCTGCCGCTGGTGGTGTGAGCTCGGCTGTGGTCCCTGGGAGACTGGGCCCTGATGCTGTCCCTTGGGGGGTGGGACCGACGGCTGCCCCTGGTGGGCTGGGGCCAGCTGCTGACATTGTCATGATGTCCGTGTCTCTCACCAGTCTTGCGTTGTGTTTTGGCAGGTTGTCCTTCACAGGGATCCATTCCAGAGGTATACGGCGTTTCACCTTTGCTGTGGTAGGAGCATGACAAACGTTTTGTGGCCGTTTGTTGTACCGAGTTGGCGGTCCATCGTAACCCTTGGTCTTCGGTGACAGTCCTATGTCATGACTAACTTGTTGTAACCTGTTTTTGTCAGACCTACGTCTTAAGTCAAAGGGTTGGGGGTGTCTAGGGTACACAGGTACATTGTGTAGAACCAGAAGGTCGTGTTGATATGTGTTGTGGTCCTCTGTGTCATACAGCCTGTCATTAGAGGCTCTTTCATGCCACCTTCTCTGCTGTATGTTGTGCAAGGGAGAGGGTGTAGATTCCCTCAACGGTGTATATTCCTCAACTCTTAGGCCCATATTGGGATGCTGGTAGTACCATTCGCCTCTGTTATTGTATGTTGAAGAAACGTCATGTGACATTCTATCTTTTGTTTCTAATTATTGTTGTTTTGTAAAGTACTTCACACTAGCACTGGACCATGTCCATGGTTCAGCTGCAAATATACACTGAATTTTCCACTGTCTGTGTAACTAATCTTATATATGTAGCTGAGGCTCCTCCTAAAAGCTTCAAGGCCGTTTGAAGTAATCACCACAATGTGTCATCAGGTAGACTATATGTATCTTTCCTGTTTCACTGCTTAGGTGTCAACCTGAGGTGACCTAGTTTCAATGTCTCACTGTGGGTTGTGTATCCAACCACTGCTGTTTCTACGGGCTTCTGATACGTCCAACCACTGCTGTTTCTACGGGCTTCCGATACGTCCAACCACTGCTGTTTCTACGGGCTTCCGATACGTCCAACCACTGCTGTTTCTACGGGCTTCTGATACGTCCAACCACTGCTGTTTCTACGGGCTTCTGATACGTCCAACCACTGCTGTTTCTACGGGCTTCAGATACGTCCAACCACTGCTGAATTGTCCATTCCGATGTTATGCACATAACCTCGAATTGTCCAATAACTCCTGAGTCGCCCAACCGCTGTTCATCTAACATTGCTCATACAATCCAATGAGAGCTGACACCTCCGGCCGCAGCTGGGTCTTCCACCCGCTGTTCATCTAACATTGCTCATACAATCCAAACAGAGCTGACACCTCCGGCCGCAGCTGGGTCTTCCAACCGCTGTTATGCAGATGAAACTCACACTTTCCAAGTACAGATGACTCACCCAACTAATGTTATCTCCATGGGGCTCAAACACCCAGAGCAAGGTAGATCGTCCAACCACTGTTATGTATATGGGGCTCCAACACCCAGAGCAAGGTAGATCGTCCAACCACTGTTATGTATATGGGGCTCCAACACCAAGGTAGATCGTCCAACCACTGTTATGTATATGGGGCTCCAACACCCAGAGCAAGGTAGATCGTCCAACCACTGTTATGTATATGGGGCTCCAACACCCAGAGCAAGGTAGATCGTCCAACCACTGTTATGTATATGGGGCTCCAACACCCAGAGCAAGGTAGATCGTCCAACCACTGTTATGTATATGGGGCTCGGAACATCCAACGCCGGGGGGGGTTTCAGCTGTTATGTCAATGAAGCTCAGACTGTCCAAGTGTGAATGATTCACCCAGCTACTGCTATCTCCATGGTGAGCAAACATCCACACCAGATAGGTCATTATATTAGCTATGTCAACTACAGAATAACAAGCTTCTCTGTTTGGGAGTCTAAGGTGGGAGCTGTTAGTAGCTGATTGACTTTGGACCTGTTGCCGTGCCACCCAAACACGATCTGGTGTAAACAAGGTAACCTTATCTATAAGGCATGTTTGTTCATCCAGCACATTTTCGCTGTGAACAGATACAATAAAGGCGACCTGCATGGGAACATTAGAAAGTGTCTACCGGTTAGACATTTAAATGATGGTAAGTGATAATGATGACTCTACAAATAAATGGTCACAGGTCTATTAAAACAGTATCAAGATATCAGGTAAGTGCAGCAATTACGCCATAATCCATGCCACTGAGTCACTGAAACAACCAGGAATAACACCATAATCCTACTACTGCCACTGAGTAACTGAAACAACCAGGAATAACACCATAATCCTACTACTGCCACTGAGTAACTGAAACATCCAGGAATAACACCATAATCCTACTACTGCCACTGAGTAACTGAAACAACCAGCAATAACACCATAATCCTACTACTGCCACTGAGTAACTGAAACAACGAGGAATAACACCATAATCCTACTACTGCCACTGAGTAACTGAAACAACCAGGAATAACACCATAATCCTACTACTGCCACTGAGTAACTGAAACAACCAGGAATAACACCATAATCCTACTACTGCCACTGAGTAACTGGAACAACCAGGAATAACACCATAATCCTACTACTGCCACTGAGTCACTGGAACAACCAGGAATAACACCATAATCCTACTACTGCCACTGAGTAACTGAAACAACCAGGAATAACACCATAATCCTACTACTGCCACTGAGTAACTGAAACAACCAGGAATAACACCATAATCCTACTACTGCCACTGAGTCACTGAAACAACCAGGAATAACATCATAATCCTACTACTGCCACTGAGTAACTGAAACAACCAGGAATAACATCATTTATTTGTTGGCAGGTAAAATATTTGGATGTTGTTACTGGTACAAAGTGTAATTACAAAAAGGCTGTACTTCACTATAATGAAAGTTGTACTCAGCCCGTTTGTGTGTGTAGAGACATGCACAGTGTGTATGTGTATGTGTGTGTGTGTGTGTGTGTGTGTGTGTGTGTGTGTGTGTGTGTGTGTGTGTGTGTGTGTGTGTGTGTGTGTGTGTGTGTGTGTGTGTGTGTGTGTGTGTGTGTGTGTGTGTGTGTGTGTGTGTGTGTGTGTGTGTGTAGAGACATGCACAGTATACATTGTTGTCACTCGGGTTTATTGACCAGTTTATCACAAAACAAAGCAGTGGTACATATCACCAAGCTATAGCTCAATAGAGACATTTTGCAATGGCACATTTATAGAACTAATACTGTTCAGTGTAGTTAACACAGTTTATCATTGACTACATATCCTAGGGACATTTATAGACCTAATACTGTTCAGTGTAGTAAACACAGTTTATCATTGACTACATATCCTAGGGACATTTATAGACCTAATACTGTTCAGTGTAGTAAACACAGTTTATCATTGACTACATATCCTAGGGACATTTATAGACCTAATACTGTTCAGTGTAGTAAACACAGTTTATCATTGACTACATATCCTAGGGACATTTATAGACCTAATACTGTTCAGTGTAGTAAAAACAGTTTATCATTGACTACATATCCTAGGGACTGAGGATATGTACGTTTTCAACTGGTCTGCCAGGCTGTTTTGGTTCATTTCCCTCAGTGTTTTGTAAATGGTATCCAGGTAACTGGTCATGTTGAACATGTTCCTTCAGCACTTTTTGCAGGTCAGTTGGTGTTTCTGATAAGCTCCGCCGTGCTGCTTGGTAGTTTCAATGTCCATATGAATCTTTTCAACTGTCCTCTGTCAAGGTCGCAAAGTATATTCAACACCTTCTCTGTCACCTTGATGTTTATTGATAACCTTGCCGCGTGTAGCGAAGGCCACAGGTTGTAGCTGACTTGAGGTGTGAGTACAGTCACTGTCTTTGACTCGCTTCACCAGGTCATTGCGACCGATTTTCTTGAGCAGGGTGTTCAACCCTGCCCGTGCTGCAGCTCCGTAATGCAATGCCATAACATCTGCTAACCCGGTTCTATCTGTCACATATTGCAGGTCCAGAGCACTGATGCGGTGTCGATGCGTGATCTCTATCTCGCTCATAACAAACTTCATCTTCTCAATATCATCACGGGTTATATTGTCCCAAAAAATGGAGACTATTTCCTTAGGTGACATAACATTACCATTACCTACTGAGGATGATCCAGGGTAATTGTCCCATGTTGCCATCAAGCTATTACTAGTAATACCTCCCTTACTTCTGGCAGTGTCAATCAGGGCCCGGGCCTTGTCATGAGTACCTCCTATAGACTGGATACTTTCCAACTCTCCATTGTTTAGCATCCTTTCTGCAAAGAGAACATCTGCAATATGGTCCAACATCTTCATCTTGGCAGCATCTATGTAGCTGAGTCTTTTCTTGTAAAGGACATTCATGGTATCGGCTATTCGGTATGTGACACAGGAACAGCTTGTTGAAATATACAACTGCACGTTGGCTCTGCTAGACCTCTGCTTATGACCAACTTTAGTGTTCTGTGTTTTAGAGAAACATCATGACCAACTTTAGTCTTTACTGTTTTAGAGAAACATCATGACCAACTTTAGTCTTTACTGTTTTAGAGAAACATCATGACCAACTTTAGTGTTCTGTGTTTTAGAGAAACATCATGACCAACTTTAGTGTTCTGTGTTTCAGAGAAACATCATGACCAACTTTAGTGTTCTGTGTTTTAGAGAAACATCATGACCAACTTTAGTGTTCTGTGTTTCAGAGAAACATCATGACCAACTTTAGTCTTTACTGTTTTAGAGAAACATCATGACCAACTTTAGTGTTCTGTGTTTTAGAGAAACATCATGACCAACTTTAGTGTTCTGTTTTAGAGAAACATCATGACCAACTTTAGTCTTTACTGTTTTAGAGAAACATCATGACCAACTTTAGTGTTCTGTGTTTTAGAGAAACATCATGACCAACTTTAGTCTTTACTGTTTCAGAGAAACATCATGACCAACTTTAGTCTTTACTGTTTTAGAGAAACATCATGACCAACTTTAGTGTTCTGTGTTTTAGAGAAACATCATGACCAACTTTAGTGTTCTGTGTTTTAGAGAAACATCATGACCAACTTTAGTGTTTACTGTTTTAGAGAAACATCATGACCAACTTTAGTGTTCTGTGTTTTAGAGAAACATCATGACCAACTTTAGTCTTTACTGTTTCAGAGAAACATCATGACCAACTTTAGTCTTTACTGTTTTAGAGAAACATCATGACCAACTTTAGTGTTCTGTGTTTTAGAGAAACATCATGACCAACTTTAGTGTTCTGTGTTTTAGAGAAACATCATGACCAACTTTAGTGTTTACTGTTTTAGAGAAACATCATGACCAGCAGAGCGCATTAGAGACGAGAGAGCAGAGCGCATTAGAGAGAGAGGGAGAGACCGGAGAGCAGGCTGAGAGAGCAGAGAGAGGGTAGAGAGAAGAGAGCGAGCAGCAGAGAGAGCAGAGAGAAGAGAGCGAGAGAGCAGAGAACAGAGAGAAGAGAGAGAGCAGAGGAAGAGAGCAGAGAACAGAGAGAGCATAGGGAGTGAGAGAGCAGAGGGCAGAGAGAGAGAGTAGAGAATGTGAGCAGAGAGAGAGCAGAAGAGCAGAGAAAAGAGAGAGCAGCAGAGCAGAGAGAGAGCAGAGAACAGAGAGAGCGCAGAGGGAGAGAGAGCAGAGAGGGCAGAGAGAGAGCAGAGAGCAGAAAGAGAGAGAGTGGGGAGAGAGTGATCAGAGAACAGAGAGAGAGCAGAGAACAGGCTGAGAGAGCAGAGCGAGAGAGGGAGAGAGCAGAGAGAGAGAGCAGAGGGATTTGAGAACAGAGAGAGCAGAGAACAGAGAGAGCAGAGAGCAGAGAAAGCAGCGTGAGAGAGAAGAGAGCAGAGAGGGAGAGAGAGAGCAAAAAGAGAGAGAGAAGAGAGAGAGAGCAGAGAGAGCAGAGGGAGAGAGAGCAGAGAGGGCAGAGAGAGAGCAGAGAGCAGAAAGAGAGAGAGTAGGGAGAGAGCAGAGAGGGAGCAGAGAGAACAGAGAGAGCAGAGAGAGGTAGCGCAGAGAGAGTAGAGAGAGAGAGAGCAGAAAGCAGGCTGAGAGAGCAGAGAAAGAGAGAGCAGAGGGGGAGAGAGAACAGAGAGAGAGAGCAGAGAGGGCAGAGAGAGAGAGCGCAGAGAGAGAGAGAGAAGAGAGAGAGCAGAGAGAGCAGAGAGGGAGAGAGAACAGAGAGCAGAGAGAGAGAGAGAGTAGAGAGAGAGAGAGAGCAGAAAGCAGGCTGAGAGAGCAGAGAAAGAGAGAGCAGAGAGTGAGAGAGAGGACAGAGAGCAGAGTGAGCAGAGAGAGAGCAGAAAGCAGGCTGAGAGAGAAGAGAGAGAGCAGGGAGGGCAGAGAGAGAGAGCAGAGAGAGCAGAGAAAAGAGAGAGGGAGAGAGTGATCAGAGAACAGAGAGAGAGCAGAGAGCAGAGCGAGAGCAGAGAGAGAGCAGGAAGATTTGAGAACAGAGAGAGAGAGAGAGCAGAGAGAGCAGAGGGAGAGAGAAGAGAGGGAGAGAGTGATCAGAGAACAGAGAGAGAGCAGAGGGAGAGAGTGATCAGAGAACAGAGAGAGAGCAGAGAGCAGGCTGAGAGAGCAGGCAGAGAGAGCAGAGAGTGCAGAGAAAAGAGAGTGCTGACAGAGCAGAGAGCAGAGAGAGGAATAGAGAGCAGAGAGCAAGAGAGCAGAGAAAAGAGAGAGAGCAGGCTGACAGAGCAGAGAGAGGAGCAGAGAGCAAGAGAGCAGAGAAAAGAGAGAGCAGGCTGAGAGAGAAGAGAGAGCGAGAGCAGAGAGAAGAGAGAGCAGAGAGAGCGAGAGAGAACAGAGAGCAGGCTGAGAAATTAAAGAGAGCAGAGACGGCAGAGAGAGAGCAGAGAAAAGAGAGCAGAGAGAGCAGAACAGAGTGAGCAGAGAACAGAGAGAGAGAACAGAGAGCAAGAGAGAACAGAAAGCGAGAGAGCAGAGAGCGAGAGGGAGCAGAGAAAAGAGAGAACAGCAGAGCAGCGAGAGCAGACAGCAAGAGAGAGCAGAGCAGAGAGCAGAGTGAGTAAACTCTGTTGCTATAGTAACACTGCATCACAACACTCTGTTGTACAATTTGTTTAATTCAATTTCACATATTTAATTGTTTGTATTTCATTTCATATTTGTTTCATGTTTCAACCAGTCGCAGGTTAACGTCAACCTGACAGAGGAAACGTAACATCAATAACCAAACTGTTTTCACAATTAACATGCTTTTCTTGTTTCAACTATGTTTTATTATGAAAAGTACAATATATCCTTGTATACTTGTACAACTATGGAGCGTATGTCCATATATAATTATACAATTTGTTATTCAACATAAAAGACAACAAATGATCACATTGGTATTTGAAGACACGCATGTGTGTGTGTGTGTCCTGTGTGTGTTTGTCCAGTGTGTGTGTGTAGGTGTGTTTGTCGAATGTGTGTGTGTGTGTCCAGTGTGTGTTTGTCTAGTGTGTGTGTGTGTGTGTGTCCAGTGTGTGTGTGTGTGTGTCAGGTTATTATTTCAGGGACACTGAGGAGTGAACATAAAACCCAAACCCTGGATAGAGGGGCTCAGTGAATGTGGAGGTGAATGTGATCAGGTGGGTCAGTGTGTCAGAGGAGGCTCTATAGAAGGACAGAGTGCCGGCTGGCCAGTCCAGATACACTCCTACTCTGTGGGAACTGGAGGAGGGGACGTCTATGGAAGTGGAATTATTATTGTGCCAGGCAGTGTAGCTGTTGTCATCGCAGAACAGACTCCAGGACTTGTCATTGTATCCAAGCCAACAGTCATCACCCCCTCCTCTCCTGCTGATTCCTTTATATGTCACTCCTATATCAGCCTCTCTCCCACTCCACTCTACCTCCCAGTAACAGCGCCCAGTCAGACCCTCTCTACACAGCACCTGTCTACAGTCCTCAAATCTCTCTGGGTGATCAGGATACGGCTGCTTCTCTGTCCTCCATGTCACCTTTCTGTTCTCCTCAGACAGAGAGAGGAGTCTGTTTACTGTGTTTAGGTCCAGTGTGAGATCACAGACATCTGATGGATGAAACCAGACACAATATTAGAAATCATCATCATTCACATTAGAATGTTAACTCACTTTTCACTAATTCATTTAATGTAGATGTTTCCAGGTATCAAAAGGAGAAGTTAAGGTAACTTGAGACTTGTTGAATGATCATATGTTAAACTGTATGGTAATACAAAAAACACACTTATTCCCATTAATTACACACACACATCCTAAACAAACACACACACACATTATTCTTAGTCATATTCTTCACACCAGTCAACACTCACATTTTCTAAGCCCAGGTTTCATTCTGTTCTCTCCACCATGTTCCACACTGTAGCGGTAAGCAGAAGAACAGACAGTCATTGAGGGATACACCTGAACTCACACACACACACACACACACACACACACACACACACACACACACACACACACACACACACACACACACACACACACACACACACACACACACACACACACCGTTGTCCAAGTGGTGGTCAGAATGTTTGTCTTAACTAGCCTGATAAGTCAAACATGTCTGATATGAACATGGACATAAACCCTCTACATACTTGAGTTTCTCCAGTCTGCAGTGTGGATCCTCCAGTCCAGCAGAGAGCAGTCTGACTCCTGAGTCTCCTGGGTGATTGTAGCTCAGGTCCAGCTCTCTCAGGTGTGAGGGGTTTGACCTCAGAGCTGAGACCAGAGAAGCACAGCCTTCCTCTGTGACTAGACAGCCTGACAGCCTGCAAAGAGTCAAATCATATTAAAATCACACTGCTATTCTTTGGTGGTGAAAATAGTGGCAGTATATTTATTCAACATTTTCAGATATATCAGTGTCCTGAAACCTGCCATATCTATTCATAAATGGATGTTTCATTATTAGAAATGACAAAATATCAAAGTGTTGCTTGTAGAGAGAAAAATGTATAGTACAAATATTTGAGTAGACTGACCAGACCAGTTTAAAAAGCAGTATCAGTCAGAAGACAGACAGTGAGGTATCAGATTTAGATTGAATTGAGTATACAGTGTTCACCATATCTATTTTGACAGTGAAGCGAACATTTTAAATGTGGCTCTATACTCCAACATTTTGGAATTCAGATCAAATGTTTCATATGAGGTGACAGTATATAATGTCACCTTTTATTTTAGGGTATTTTAATACAAATCTGTTTCACCATTTAGAAATGAAAGCACTTTATGTATCTAGTCCCCCCATACTTTGATAATTTGAAGAAGTCGTAAATATTCTGATCAATTTACTTATAGTGTATTAAAGTAGTCAACAGTGTAGTATTTGGTTCCAAACTCATTGGTTGCATTTGCAGTTTGTTTTGGTTGTGTTTTGGGTTGTGTTTTGCCCAATAGTAACTGGACTGTGGATGATGACTGGAGTAATTTTCTGTCTAAGGGAGTAGATAACACGTTTCCAAACAATACAAAATGAATCCTGATTATGCCTTGATTAATACAAATCATAAATAAATAATGAATAATAACACTTAAGAGTTCGTTTAAACAGATCTGAATCAGGAAACGAAGAGTTGGTTTAAACAGATCTGAATCAGGAAACTAAGAGTTGGTTAGAACAGATCTGAATCAGGAAACGAAGAGTTGGTTTGAACAGATCTGAATCAGGACACTAAGAGTTGGATTAAACAGATCTGAATCAGGAAACTAAGAGATGGTTTAAACAGATCTGAATCAGGAAACTAAGAGTTGGTTTAAACAGATCTGAATCAGGAAACTAAGAGTTGGTTTAAACAGATCTGAATCAGGAAACTAAGAGTTGGTTTAAACAGATCTGAATCAGGAAACTAAGAGTTGGTTTAAACAGATCTGAATCAGGAAACTAAGAGTTGGTTTAAACAGATCTGAATCAGGAAACTAAGAGTTGGTTAGAACAGATCTGAATCAGGAAACATAAGAGTTGGTTTAAACAGATCGGAATCAGGAAACTAAGAGTTGGTTTAAACCGATCTGAATCAGGACACTAAGAGTTGGTTTGAACAGATCTGAATCAGGAAACTAAGAGTTGGTTTAAACAGATCTCAATCAGGAAACTAAGAGGTGGTTTAAACAGATCTGAATCAGGAAACTAAGAGTTGGTTTAAACAGATCTGACTCAGGAAACTAAGAGTTGGTTTAAACAGATCTGAATCAGGAAACTAAGAGTTGGTTTAAACAGATCTGAATCAGGAAACTAAGAGGTGGTTTGATCAGATCTGAATCTGATTAAAGATAGAACTGCCAAAGGGAGTGGAGTTGCAATCTACTGTAGAGACAGCCTGCAGAGTTCTGTCCTACTATCCAGGTCTGTACCCAAACAATTCGAGCTTCTACTTTTAAAAATCCACCTTTCCAGAAACAAGTCTCTCACCGTCGCCGCTTGCTATAGACCACCCTCTGCCCCCAGCTGTGCCCTGGACACCATATGTGAACTGATTGCCCCCCATCTATCTTCACAGCTCGTGCTTCTAGGTGACCTAAAGTGGGACATGCTTAACACCCCGGCCGTCCTACAATCTAAGCTTGATGCCCTCAATCTCTCACAAATTGTCAATGAACCCACCAGGTACAACCCCAAATCCGTGAACACGGACACCCTCATAGATATCATCCTAACCAACTTGCCCTCCAAATACTCCTCTGCTGTCTTCAACCAGGATCTCAGCGATCACTGCCTCATTGCCTGCATCCGTAACGGGTCTGCGGTCAAACGACCACCCCTCATCACTATCAAACGCTCCCTAAAACACTTCAGCGAGCAGGCCTTCCTAATCGACCTGGCCCGGGTATCCTGGAAGGATACTGACCTCATCCCGTCAGTGGAGGACGCCTGGTCATTCTTTAAAAGTGCCTTCCTCACCATCTTAAATAAGCATGCCCTTTCAAAAAACGTAGAACCAGGAACAGATATAAACCTTGGTTCTCTCCAGACCTGACTGCCCTTGACCAGCACAAAAACATCCTGTGGCATTCTGCATTAGCATCGAATAGCCCCCGTGATATGCAACTTTTCAAGGAAGTCAGGAACAAATATACACAGGCAGTTAGGAAAGCTAAGGCTAGCTTTTTCAAGCAGAAATTTGCATCCTGTAGCACACACTCAAAAAAGTTCTGGGACACTGTAAAGTCCATGGAGAATAAGAGCACCTCCTCCCAGCTGCCCACTGCACTGAGGATAGGAAACTCTGTCACCACGATAAATCCACTATAATTGAGGATTTCAACAATCATTTTTCTACGGCTGGCCATGCTTTCCACCTGGCTAACCCTACCCCGGTCAACAGCCCTGCACTCCCCACAGCAACTCGCCCAAGCCTCCCCCATTTCTCCTTCACCCAAATCCAGATAGCTGATGTTCTTAAAGAACTGCAAAACCTGGACCCCTACAAATCAGCTGGACTAGACAATCTGGACCCTCTCTTTCTAAAATGATCTGCTGAAATTGTTGCAACCACAATTACTAGCCTGTTCAACCTCTCTTTCGTATCGTCTGAGATTCCCAAAGATTGGAAAGCTGCCGCAGTCATCCCCGTCTTCAAAGGGGGAGACACTCGAGACCCAAACTGCTACAGACCTATTACTATCCTGCCCTGCCTCTCTTAGGTCTTCGAAAGCCAAGTTAACAAACAGATTACCGAACACTTCGAATCCCACCGTACTTTTTCCGCTATTCAACCTGGTTTCAGAGCTGGTCATGGGTGCACCTCAGCCACGCTCAAGGTCCTAAACGATATCATAACCGCCATCGATAAGAGACATTACTGTGCAGCTGTATTCATCGACCTGGCCAAGGCTTTCGACTCTGTCAATCACCACATTCTTATTGGCAGACTCAACAGCCTTGGTTTTTCAAATGATTGCCTTGCCTGGTTCACCAACTACTTCTCTGATAGAGTTCAGTGTGTCAAATCGGAGGGCCTGTTGTCCGGACCTCTTGCAGTCTCTATAGGGGTGCCACAGGGTTCAATTCTCGGGCCGACTCTTTTCTCTGTATACATCAGTGATGTCACTCTTGCTGCTGGTGATTCTCTGATCCACCTCTACGCACACGACACCATTCTGTATACTTCTGGCCAAATGATCACTGCCCGCACCAGCCCGACCGTCCAGCATCACTACTCTGGACGGCTCCGACTTAAAATATGTGGACAACTACAAATACCTAGGTTTTTGGTTAAACTGTAAACTCTCCTTCCAGACTCACATTAAGCATCTCCAATCCAAAATTAAATCTAGAATCGGCTTCCTATTTCGCAACAAAGCATCCTTCACTCATGCAGCCAAACATACCCTCGTTAAACTGACCATCCTGCCGATCCTCGACTTCTGCGATGTCATCTATAAAATAGCCTCCAACACTCTACTCAGCAAATTGGATGCAGTTTATCACAGTGCCATCCGTTTTGTCACCAAAGCCCCATATATTACCCACCACTGCGACCTGTACGCTCTTGTTGGCTGGCCATCGCTTCATACTCGTCGCCAAACAATCTGTCTCCAGGTCATCTACAAGTCTCTGCTAGGTAAAGCCCCGCCTTATCTCAGCTCACTGGTCACCATAGCAGCACCCACTCGTAGTGTCACGCCCTGGCCTTAGTTATCTTTGTTTTCTTTCTTATTTTAGTTAGGTCAGGGTGTGACATGGGGAATGTATGTGTTTTTGTATTGTCTAGGGGTTTTGTATGTTTAATGGGTCAGTATCTTGTCTAGGTGTATGTATGTCTATGGCTGCCTAGATTGGTTCTCAATTAGAGGCAGCTGTTGTTCATTTGTCTCTGATTGAGAGCTATATTTAGGCAGCCATATTCATTGGGTATTTCGTGGGTAATTGTCTATGTTGAACGTTAGTAGCTTGTGTGTGCACTTTCGTTTGTTGTTTCTGTATAGTTTGTATAAGTGTTTTATTCGTGTTCATCTTCGGATAATTAAAAGAGGATGTATTTTTCTCACGCTGCGCCTTGGTCCACTCATTCACTTAAAGACGATCGTGACACGTAGCACGCGCTCCAGCAGGTATTTTTCACTGGTCACCCCCAAAGCCAATTCCTCATTTGGCCGCCTCTCCTTCCAGTTCTCTGCTGCCAATGACTGGAACAAACTGCAAAAATCTCTGAAGCTGGAGACTCTTATCTCCCTCACTAGCTTTAAGCACCAGCTGTCAGAGTAGCTCACAGATCACTGCACCTGTACATAGACCATCTGTAAATAGCCCATCTATCTACCTCATCCCCATACTGTATTTATGTATTTATCTTGCTCCTTTGCACCCCAGTATCTCTACTTGCACATTCATCTTCTGTACATCTACCATTCCAGTGTTTAATTGCTATACTGTAATTACTTCGCCACCATGGCCTATTTATTGCCTTAACTCACTTATCTTACCTCATTTGCACTAACTGTAAATATACTTTTTGTTTTCTTTTGTTCTACTGTATTATTGACTATGTTTTGTTTATTCCATGTGTAACTCTGTGTTGTTGTATGTGTCGAATTGCTATGCTTTATCTTGGCCATGTTGCAGTTGCTAGCCTACCTGGTTAAATAAAGGTGAAATAAAAAATAAAAAAAATACAATGAGTGAGAAAGTTAAAGGCTACAACAAAACATGTTAACCTCTCACCATTATAAATAACAGAGGCTACAACAAAACATGCTAACCTCTCACCATTACCAATAACAGAGGCTACAACAAAACATGCTAACCTCTCACCATTACCAATAACAGAGACTACAACAAAACATGCTAACCTCTCACCATTACCAATAACAGAGGCTACAACAAAACATGCTAACCTCTCACCATTACCAATAACAAAGCTCCACAGCAGAGATTGGAGTATCTGTCCATAGGACCACTTTAAGCCGTACACTCCACAGAGCTGGGCTTTACGGAAGTGTGGCCAGAAAAAAATACATTGCTTTAAAGAAAAAAATAAGCAAACACGTTTGACGTTCGCCAAAAGGCATGTGGGAGACTCCCCAAACATATGGAAGAAGGTACTCTGGTCAGATGAGACAAAAATGTAGCTTTATGGCCATCAAGGAAAACGCTATGTCTGGCGCAAACCAAACACCTCTCATCACCCTGAGAACACCATCTCCACAGTGAAGCATGGTGGTGGCAGAATCATGCTGTGGGGATGTTTTTTCATCGGCAGGGACTGGGAAACTGGCTACAATTGAAGGAATGATGGATGGCGCTAAATACAAATTCTTGAGGGAAACCTGTTTCAGTCTTCCAGAGATTTTGAGACTGCTAAAGCAACACTTGAGTGGTTTAAGGGGAAAAATGTAAATGTCTTGGAATGGTCAAGTCAAAGCATAGACTTCAATCCAATTGAGAATCAGTGGAATGACTTTCAGATTGCGGTACACCAGCGGAGCCCATCCACCTTGAAGGAGCTGGAGCAGTTTTGCCTTGAAAAATGGTCAAACATCCCAGTGGCTAAATGTTCCAAGCTTATAGAGACAAACCCCAAGAGACCTACAGCTGTAATTGCTGCAAAAGGCGTCTCTACAAAGTATTGACTGTGGGGGGGTGAATAGTTATGTACACTCAAGTTATTTTCTTTTTTATTTATTGGTTGTTTAACAAGAAAAAATATTTTGCATCTTCAAAGTGGGAGGCATGTTGTGTAAATCAACTGATACAAACCCCCAAGATATCTGTTTTAATTACAGGTTTTAAGGCAACAAAATAGGAAAAATGCCAAGGGGGGGTGAAAACTTTTGCAAGCCACTGTACAAACATAAATATGTATGTGAAAGGTGACATTCTGTACTCTCATCTAATATGAAACATTCTATCTCAAATCCAAAATGCTGGAGCATAACACCAAATGTAAAACTGTAAGCTTCACTGTCCAAACACATATGGTGTGGACTATGTGTGTCTGGTAAACACATGTGGATCTGGTGAACAGTTATCACTTGTTGATCAACTACAGGAATACTGACCTCAGAGTCTCCAGTTTACAGTGGGGATGCCCCAGTACAGCAGAGACCAGCTTCACTCCTGAATCCTTCAGGTCATTGTTACTCAGATCCAGCTCTCTCAGGTGTGAGGGGTTTGACTTCAGAGCTGAGACCAGAGAAGCACAGCCTTTCTCTGTGACTCCACAGCCTGACAGCCTGACAGAGAGATCATCATGATTTCACAAACACACTGTTAATTTAACACCAGTAGTGTAGAAGGATAATTACAGATGCATTTGGTTAATTCTACCAAACAAAATATAGATTCATCTTCCATCTCCTAGAATTGTATGGTCATTTTGTTATACTAATGTGAAAATTAATGCATTTATTCAATATGTTTTTCAATGTAATATTATATACATATTATAATACATAATTTTCTCTAAACTGAAATATTGCTTCCTGATGATTAGTTCTTATATGTCATTTTATTTACTCACAGAACAGCTCTGGAGGCTTTGACCACTGGCAGCAGCCTCAGAAGACCTTCCTCTGATCTGGAGTATTTCTTCAGGTCAAATACATCCAGCTCCTTTTCTGAAGTCAGCAACACAAAGACCAGAGCTGACCACTGTGCAGGTGACAGGTTGGGTTTTGAGAGACTTCCTGAGCTCAGGTATCTTTGGATCTCCTCCACTAGAGAATGGTCATTCAGTTCATTCAGACAGTGGAACAGATTGATGCACCTCTCTGGAGAGGGATTCTCCCTGATCTTCTCCTTGATGTACTTGACTGTTTCTTCATGGCTCTGTGAGCTGCTTCTTGTCTTTGTCAGTAGACCTCGTAAGTGCTTCTGATTGGACTCCAGTGAGAGGCCCAGAAGGAAGCGGAGGAAAAGGTCCAGGTTTCCCGTCTCACTTTGTAAGGCTTTATCCACAGCACTCTTGTAGAAAGTAACTTCAGACTTGTCTTTTGTTTGCAGTTTGTCCATTAGATTCTCATTGTTGTTGATGAATGAGAGGAACACATATACAGCAGCCAGAAACTCCTGAATGCTCAGATGAACAAAGCAGTACACCTTGTCCTGGTACACCACACATTCCTCTTTAAAGATCTGTGTGCACAATCCTGAGTACACTGAGGCTTCACTGACATCAATGCCAGCCTCTTTCAGGTCTTCTTCATAGAAAATCAGATTGCCATTCACAAGCTGTTGAAAAGCCAGTTTTCCAAGTGACAAAATGCTCTCTTTATTCCAGTGTGGACCTGTCTCTTCTTTCCCAAGATACTTTTCATTCTTCTGTTTGGTATGAAACACCACAAGGTGTGTGTACATCTCAGTCAGAGTCTTGGGCATCTCTTCTCTCTTATGTTTCAGCATGTGTTCAAGGACTATTGCAGAAATCCAACAGAAGACTGGAATGTGGCACATGATGTGGAGGCTCCTTGATGTCTTTATGTGTGAGATGATTCTGCTGGCCAGGTCATCACTGAATCTCTTCCTGAAGTACTCCTCCTTCTGTGGGTCATTGAACCCTCGTACCTCTGTTACCTGGTCAACACACCATGAAGGGGTCTTATTGGCTGCTGCAGGTCGGGTAGTTATCCAGAGGAGAGCAGAGGGAAGTAGATTTCCCTTGATGAGATTTGTCAGCAGAACATCCACTGAGGTTGACTCTGTCACGTCACAACAGATCTTGTTCTTCTGGAAGTCTAGGGGCAGTCGGCACTCATCCAGACCATCAAAGATGAACAGAACTTTGTACTTGTAGATGGAGATTCTTGATTGTTTGGTTTCCATTGAGAAGTGATTAAGAAGTTCAATCAAAGTGTTTTCCCCTTTCATCAAATTCAGCTCCCGGAAAGGGAATGAAAATACAAATTGGACATCCTGATTTGCTTTTCCTTCAGCCCAGTCCAGAATGAACTTCTGCACAGAGACTGTTTTTCCAATGCCAGCGACTCCCTTTGTCAGCACAGTTCTGATAAGTTTGTCTTGTCCAGTTAAGGGTTTGAAGATGTCGTTACATTTGATTGCAGTCTCTGGTCTTGCTTGTTTCCTGGTTGTTGTCTCAATCTGTCTCAGCTCATGTTCATTATTGACCTCTCCTGTTCCACCCTCTGTGATGTAGAGTTCTGTGTAGATCTTATTGAGAAGTGCTGGGTTTCCTTGTTTAGCGATCCCCTCAAATACACATTGAAACTTCTTCTTTAGATTAGATTTGAGTTCACGTTGGCAAATCACAGCAAGCTCATCTGAATCTAGAAATAACACAGAGGATATTAATATTACGTCTGTTTTAATGACTACAGTATTGTAGGACTGTTATAAAGTTTTACATTATAATAATTTATTCTCTTAACTGACTGTATAAATGTGTAAATGTTTTCATATTGCATTACAGACTGGTGTGACTGATTATATTATTATTGGTATTATTGATGGTATTATTAATGTTGTCTCTCTCTCTAAATTAATCACCACAACACATCCCTGCTGCTACTTGATGAGGTCACTAGGTGTTGTGTTAAGGCTAGAGGTCGACCGATTAATTAGGGCCGATTTCAAGTTTTCATAACAATCGGAAATCGGTATTTTTGGACACCGATTTTGACGTTTTTTTTTTTTAAATACACCTTTATTTAACGTTAAATGCCTCGTTCAGGGGCAGAATGACAGATTTTGACCTTGTCAGCTCGGGGGATCCAATCTTGCAATCTTCAGGTTAACTAGTCCAACGCAATAACGACCTGCCTGCCTCTTGTTGCACTCCACAAGGAGACTGCCTGTTACGCGCATGCAGTAAGCCAAGGTAAGTTGCTAGCTAGCATTAAACTTATCTTATAAAAAACAATCAATCATAACCACTAGTTAACTACACATGGTTGATGATATTACTAGATATTATCTAGCGTGTCCTGCTAGATAATATATATAATCTGACTGAGCATTCAAGCATACAAGTATCTAAGTATCTGACTTAGCGGTGGTAGGCAGAAGCAGGCGCGTAAACATTCATTCAAACAGCACTTTCATGTGTTTTGC
Organism: Salvelinus namaycush; assembly: GCF_016432855.1. NCBI lineage: Eukaryota > Metazoa > Chordata > Actinopteri > Salmoniformes > Salmonidae > Salvelinus > Salvelinus namaycush. The sequence continues at coordinate 309,390 of NW_024061386.1, read as the reverse complement.
CAGCAGCTCTTCGTTGTGCTTCAAGCATTGCGCTGTTTATGACTTCAAGCCTATCAACTCCCGAGATGAGGCTGGTGTAACCGAAGTGAAATGGCCAGCTAGTTAACGCGCGCTAATAGCGTTTCAAACGTCACTCGCTCTGAGCCTTGGAGTGGTTGTTCCCCTTGCTCTGCATGGGTAACGCTGTTTCGAGGGTGGCTGTTGTCGTTGTGTTCCTGGTTCGAGCCCAGGGAGGAGCGAGGAGAGGGATGGAAGCTATAATGTTACACTGGCAATACTAAAGTGCCTATAAGAACATCCAATAGTGAAAGGTTAATGAAATACAAATGGAATAGAGGGAAATAGTCCTATAATTCCTATAATAACTACAACCTAAAACTTCTTATCTGGGAATATTGAAGACTCATGTTAAAAGGAACCACCAGCTTTCATATGTTCTCATGTTCTGAGCAAGGAACTTAAACGTTAGCTTTCTTACATAGCACATATTGCAGTTTTACTTTCTTCTCCAACACTTTGTTTTTGCATTATTTCAACCAAATTGAACATGTTTCATTATTTACTTGAGGCAAGATTTATTTTATTGATGTATTATATAAAGTTAAAATAAGTGTTCATTCAGTATTGTTGTAATTGTCATTATTACAAATACATTTTTAAAAAATTGGCCGATTAATCGGTATCGGCTTTTTTGGTCGTCCAATAATCGGTATCGGTATCGGCGTTGAAAAATCATAATCGGTCGACCTCTAGTTAAGGCTGCTACAATATCATTGAGTTACACAGCTACTTTAGCTGTACTTTAGCTACAGCTTTTAAATGTTATAAAACAGCATTCAACATGAGGCAGACAGATCTTACATTTCTCCAGTGTGTCAGCAAGGTCATTCTGGTTCATTTTCCTCAGGACGTGCAGTGTGATCTTCAGAGCCCCCTCTCTGGCACTGCTCTCCTGCTTCTCATCTTCAGTGTCCACCACTTCCTGCTTCTGACTCTCAAAGCCTTCTGGGAGTTCTGGACTAAGAATCCTCTTGAACATCTTCAGCTCGTTCTTCACAAATGTCATAATATTCTCTTCAAGCATCTGGAATAAATTAAGTAAATACGTTAAGCAAGAGACAAAATGCTTTCTCATTAACACATTAATGAATGATTGACAGATCAACTTTACTTGAGGTAAACAAAAACAAATGTACATAACAGGACCACATACTCTGAATATGGAGGCCAGGTCTGTTTGATGACTCTGGGAAGACTGACCACTGAGAATCTCTGACTCTGATCTCTCCTGTTGCTTTCTGTGGACAAAACATGAGATTACATCTCCTCATCCAGGGAGTACACACACACACACACACACACACACACACACACACACACACACACACACACACACACACACACACACACACACACACACACACACACACACACACACATACACACACACAGGGAGGAAATGTTGTGTTTGTTTAATATTGTTTTAGGACTATGAAAATGGAAAAAAGGATTAGCCTATGGATTATGAAAACAACAAAAAGAAATGGGAAAATGGGAGATGAGAAATGACTAGAGACAGTGTTGTTTAACTCACTGACCATGACCCATGAGTTCTTCTTACCTTTGTTCAGTAGAAAAGTCTCCCTCTCTAAACACTGTAGGAAGTTTCATAGACCGTTCACTCTTCATGGACACACAGCTGGGTACAGGGGAAGCTGGTCTCTCCTGCTTGATTGGTCTTCAACACAACAGAGACAAACATTACATCTCTCATCTAATCTGAGCTCAGATGTGGAAACAGAAGAAGAGTTTCATTCCAAAAAGCTATATATCCATTTTCAGAAATGTTCGTAAATTAGCTTTTATTGTTTAAATAAGTTATGTTTATATTTTTTTACTAAATGAGGAGATGGCACGTGGGTACTTGCTTCTATAAACCAATGAGGAGATGGCACGTGGGTACCTGCTTCTATAAACCAATGAGGAGATGCAGCTAGTTAAATAAATAAGGACTTGCAGCGCGATCTGCGTCACAAATATAACTGACTTCCAGACGCTCGTTGGCGCGCGTGAGCAGTGTTTCATTTTTAACAACTAAATTAATTTAGCGACGCGAGCGTTGTAGTCAGCCCCGCTAAAAGGCTGGTGTCGTTACTCTGCCTTCTCCGGGGGCATGTTGAGGTAAATTTACTAACCGGGAGGGTTAGAATTATGTAATTTATTGGTGGGCTGGAAGACGCACTCTTGTCTTTTATATTCCGAGTTCGTTTACTCGCAATATCAGATATTAAGATGTGTTTTATAATGAATGTATACTAAGGTTGAGGCTCTGACTAGTGATTATTTACCCTGTGTTCAATACCTGCTATTGAGGCGCCCTGAAAATAATATTCAAAAGATTGGTCCTTGGACACAGAGGGGTTAAACACTAAAGTTTACCGTCCATCTAGTGAAGAGAGGAGAAGCGGACAGAGGTAGCCAGCATCCGTCAACGAGATAATTATGTATTGTTAGCTAAGTTAACTAGGATGTTGCTGGTATAGTAGCTAGCTAGCTTACCTAGCTGTACTGACTAGCCTGGCTAGCTAGCTGGTCGTTCTGTACCTCGTCTCGATGAAAATGACGAATCCGGTGAACCACAAACAAGGATAGAGAGTGAAACGGATCTGGCTACTGTTAGGATTTATGTTTATGCACTATAGCCGGGTAGCATAATGGTTGAAGATTAATATTGTTTTGTTACACACACACACACAATACAGAGGGGTGTGTGTGTGTAGGTGTGTAAGGACTGACCACCACAGGCCATAAAAGCTGTGGACAGTCTGGAGAGGGGAGGGGTGCATCACTCTGGGCCAACCAGGGTGGTGAAGAGACGGTTCAGTACCATATTAGGAATTGTTTGAGTGAAGAATCGAGGGGGACATGAGACGGAGCTACTCTACCCAGCAACCAGATGTGGACGAAGGAAAACGCCAAGGGGCTTGGACAAGTTCGGGGGCCCACAAAGGAGGAGCAAGAGTATTAACCATGCTAAACCTCTACTATGATAGGCCAACTGGACAAGTTGAGAATAAAATTGTCATAGTATAAAAACTACTATTTGAGTTACCATTCCACAGTTCTCTGATCTACCCTGCGCGGAGATACAGTGAACCCGTATATACGAAAATTGCATTTACCATTTATCGTTTGAGTTTAATTAAAATACTTAAAATATATTCGGTGACTATGAATCACATTTTGTCCTGATTTGAACTGACGCAAATCTCTTTCACTACACTCATACTGTCCCTGACCGTAAAGAAAAAAGCAAATTGAACACTGAACTTCGGTGTCTCAACACTGTAGTGAACTCCATCCTTATTCTCCAAGATCACCTCAGACAACTCTGCGCGTAACCGGGCAATATCCTTGGCGCCACACCGTATGTGGACGCAGACAGATCTGTACGGGGACGGGGACAGTTCCAGGACGCGGACATGAGCAGTGCAACACAATCAACTAAACCCAGTCTTTACAGCGGGTTACATTAGTAATATTCATTTTTTATTACTATGTTAAACAAACATTCTAAGTTTTTTTATAACAATATGTTGAGATCTGGGTCCATATCGCCAAAGCGTCTCTGAGTAGAGAATTGGTCTTATAAGTGTTGAGAATTAAGACATTTTACACTTATGGGTATAAATTAAAGCTATGCATGAAGTCTCTAGTCCCACCTAGTCGGCAGATATTTTGGACACCTCGTGAGCTGTCCTAAGTAGTTAAGAGTTAACAGCAGGTGTCTTGATAATACTATAGAATAATGCAGTTAGTCAGTGGTTCCTGAGCCACATGTAATTGCTTTGTAGTAGTTAAAATAATGGTTTATATTTCTATATGATAAATCCATTAATAATATAGACCTACATGCAACAGTATGTCTTGTGCTTTTGGAAATTATCCTGTTTGGGCTGCAGGGGCAGTATTGAGTAGCCTGGATAAAAGGTGCCCATTTTCAAACAGCCTCGTACTCAATTCTTGCTCGTACAATATGCATATTATCATTACTATTGGATAGAAAACACTCTCTAGTTTCTAAAACCGTTTGAATTATATCTGTGAGTAAAACAGAACTCATTTTGCAGCAAACTTCCTGATAGGAAGTGGAAAATCTGAAATCGATGCTCTGTTCTAGGGCCTGCCTATAAATGTGCTTGATATTTATTAGTATACATGCACTTCATACGCCTTCCACTAGATGTCAACAGGCAGTGAGAGAAGAAATGGAGTGTATAACATGATCTGAGGTCGAATAAAAGCTCTTGTCATGACGTGACACCAATTTCTGGAACGCGCGAGAAGGGACCTGGAATTGCCTTCTGAAAAGCTGTCCTTATAGACGACTAATATCTCCGGCTTTGATTTTATTTGATAAATGTGACAATATCATCGTAAAGTATGTTTTTTCAATATAGTTTTATTAGATTATTGAAATTTTTTCGGGACGTTAGGCGTGTTGCGTTGTCTGCGTTTGTTCACGAAGGAGAGCTTCGCGCCACTTTGCTAGCTTTCCGTGCTAATTGACTGGAGAAGAGGACATTCTAAAACCAAACAACGATTGTTCCCGACAAAGGACCCCTTGTACAACATTCTGATGGAAGATCATCAAAAGTAGGACCCATTTTATGATGCTATTTCATATATCTGTCGAACATGTGTACTAGTAGTTTGCGCCCAGATTTTGGGCACTCTCTCGCTATAACTAAGCTGGATGTCGTAATGAAGTTATTTTTAGAATTCTAACACGGTGATTGCTTTAAGAACTAGTGTATCTATCATTTCCTATACAACATGTATTTTTTAGTAACGTTTATGAATAGTTATTTGGTCAGAATAGTTGAGTGTCATAAAAATATCCGGACTTTCTAGGAAAAAGATGCTACGTTAGCACAATGTATAACCACTGATTTCAGCTCTAAATATGCACATTTTCGAACAAAACATAAGTGTATGTATAACCTGATGTTATAGGACTGTCATCTGATGAAGCTTATCAAGGTTAGTCAAAAATTATATATCTTTTGCTGGTTTGTTACGATCGCTAACTTTTGCTGCTGGTAAATGGCTTGTGTTTCTGGCTATTGTGGTAAGCTAATATAATGCTATATTGTGTTTTCGCTGTAAAACACTTAAGAAATCGGAAATATTGGCTGGAATCACAAGATGCTTGTCTTTCATTTGCTGTACACCATGTATTTTTCAGAAACGTTTTATGATGAGTATTTAGGTATTTCACGTTGGTGTCTGTAATTACTCTGGCTGCTTCGGTGCTATTTGTGACGGTAGCTGTGATGGTAGCTGCAATGTAAAACTGATTTATACCTCAAATATGCACATTTTTCGAACAAAACATAGATTTATTGTATAACATGTTATAAGACTGTCATCTGATGAAGTTGTTTCTTGGTTAGTTTGGTTGGTTCTTGGTTAGTTAGGTTGGTTTTGTGCATGCTACCTGTGCTGTGAAAAATGTCTGTCCTTTTTTGTATTTGGTGGTGAGCTAACATAAATATACGTGGTGTTTTCGCTGTAAAACATTTTAAAAATCGGACATGTGGGCTGGATTCACAAGATGTTTATCTTTCATTTGCTGTATTGGACTTGTTAATGTGTGAAAGTTAAATATTTCAAAAATATATATTTTGAATTTCGCGCCCTGCACTTGGCCTGGCTGTTGTCATAAGTGTACCGACGTCGGGCTTGCAGCCTGAAGAAGTTATTTAAGAATAATAATTATGTATCACAAGTGATACCATGCATGTCTGCATAGCGTTTTGTCTTCATTTTGGCAGATTAAACCATGCTTATTTCTGAAGATTAACTCAGGTTTTCATCCAGCGGCTAAGGAGTTGGAGCTGTGGCAGGAGTTGGATCTGGGGCTGAAAGGTGACTGGTTTGAATCCCGGGCCGGGCGCTGGAAAAAACAGGTTGAATTGATCTGACCACTGGAGGGCTGCTGGGTCCCTGCTACATCCTCAACACATTCACCTTTCGTTGATCAGAACTCTAGAGGTTCTTCTTCACTGAACCCAAAAATATATATTTAACTTTTAGTGGTTCCATATATTAAGGAAGTGATAGAAGCCTTTTTGGTTCTATAAGGAACCTTCTTTTCTAAGAGTGTTTAACAAACACGTTTTTCTTTTGATGATTTAATTATCTTCATCATGTTATTTAAAGTTCTCCCTTTGGAGCGCAACATCATGTTGTTAAATAATAATCCTAAATTGGGCGTGGCTATAAATTGGGCAATTGAAGCCATCTAGGGCGTAATATGTGTTGGATGAATATGAACATTGTATGCAACGTTGTAGGCAAGGGACTTGATGCCTACTATGCCAAAGCTATTTAGAGTTGTTAAACGGGTGTGAAGAGTGTGTTGATATAACGGTAATATTGTCAAAATTCTGCTTGTAAAAACGATCAGAATTGGTTAAAACAATATGCATTCCATTATATTAGTCAATAAATTATAGTGGTCGTGTCATGTGAAAATTCTATCAAATGTCTTACATTGCACCGAGTACAGTCAGGGTGCCGTGGAACCCCTGCAGTACCTCCACAGACCCCGGATTGAGAACCCCTGCAGTACCTCCACAGACCCCGGATTGAGAACCCCTGCAGTACCTCCACAGACCCCGGATTGAGAACCCCTGCAGTACCTCCACAGACCCCGGATTGAGAACCCCTGCAGTACCTCCACAGACCCCGGATTGAGAACCCCTGCAGTACCTCCACAGACCCCGGATTGAGAACCCCTGCAGTACCTCCACAGACCCCGGATTGAGAACCCCTGCAGTACCTCCACAGACCCCGGATTGAGAACCCCTGCAGTACCTCCACAGACCCCGGATTGAGAACCCCTGCAGTACCTCCACAGACCCCGGATTGAGAACCCCTGATTTAGCAGATGCTCTTATTCAGAGTGAATTACAGTAACTGCAGTCATCATATGATATCTAGGTGAGACAACCACATATCACAGTCAAATATACAGGATACCAACATTCCATTCCTGATAAACAATGGATATATAGCATTTTGATAAAAACACATTTTCATACACATCTAAAATCTATTAATAAAAAATCTGAGAACAGTAGTATTGAAGGTACCAAAGAGCAACCATTTCTGATTAAAAAACAAATGTGAAAAATTGTGTAAATAGCATTTAGGAAATAAACTCTTAATAGTTATTTAAAGAAATGTAATCTCACCTCATAGCTTTGGTGTCATGTTCCCCAGAGAGACTCATTTTAGAGGCAGGGCCCCCCTCCTCTCTCTCCCCAGAGAGACTCATTTTAGAGGCAGGTCCCCCCTCCTCTCTCTCCCCAGAGAGACTCATTTTAGAGGCAGGGCCCCCCTCCTCTCTCTCCCCAGAGAGACTCATTTTAGAGGCAGGGCCCCCCTCCTCTCTCTCCCCAGAGAGACTCCTTTTAGAGGCAGGGCCCCCCTCCTCTCTCTCCCCAGAGAGACTCATTTTAGAGGCAGGACCCCCCTCCTCTCTCTCCCCAGAGAGACTCATTTTAGAGGCAGGGCCCCCCTCCTCTCTCTCCCCAGAGAGACTCATTTTAGAGGCAGGGCCCCCCTCCTCTCTCTCCCCAGAGAGACTCCTTTTTGAGGCAGGGCCCCCCTCTCTCTCCCCAGAGAGACTCATTTTAGAGGCAGGACCCCCCTCCTCTCTCTCCCCAGAGAGACGCCTTTTAGAAGCAGGTCCCTTCTCTCTCTTCCCAGAGAGACTCATTTTTTCAGAACTGACCCCTAAACAAAGATCCAACATGTTGGTTGTGGTTAACACAGTCATTTTTGAATGTATATTGTTCTCATTTATTAATGATCTCTTATGAAACATTTACTAACAGACATATCGAAACAGTGAGGTGATTTAATGCATCACATGAACATGTAGTTGTGTCATTTCATCTCCATGGTAACCGTCAATAATAATAATAAGTCACTGTTTGTTAAGGTAGTTATAGACAGTACAGCAACAACAATAATAATAATAATAATAAGTCACTGTTTGTTAAGGTAGTTATAGACAGTACAACAACAATAATAATAATAATAATAAGTCACTGTTTGTTAAGGTAGTTATAGACAGTACAGCAACAATAATAATAATAATAATAATAATAATAATAAGTCACTGTTTGTTAAGGTAGTTATAGACAGTACAGCAACAATAATAATAATAATAATAATAAGTCACTGTTTGTTAAGGTAGTTATAGACAGTACAGCAACAATAATAATAATAATAATAATAATAATAATAATAAGTCACTGTTTGTTAAGGTAGTTATAGACAGTACAGCAACAATAATAATAATAATAATAATAATAATAATAAGTCACTGTTTGTTAAGGTAGTTCTAGACAGTACAGCAACAATAATAATAATAATAATAATAAGTCACTGTTTGTTAAGGTAGTTATAGACAGTACAACAACACAAGGCCATGTCTCACAATTATTTGCATTCATTAAAAGTAGGCTATTTATTGTCTTTCAATCTGTTATTTTCTAAATGTATCTGAGAATATAGACAGAAGGGCTAAAACGGACATGATTGATCTGAGGGGGAAATCATTGATCCATTCAGAAAGGTTTTATGCATCAAGAGATGTTATATTATGTAAAGTAGACTAGGTTATAATGTATAATAGTGGGTTGTTAGTGATATGTAGATGTTATATTATGTAAAGTAGACTAGGTTATAATGTATAGTAGTGGGTTGTTAGTGATATATAGATGTTATATTATGTAAAGTAGACTAGGTTATAATGTATACTAGTGGTTGTTAGTGATATGTAGATGTTATATTGTGTAAAGTAGACTAGGTTATAATGTATAATAGAGGGTTGTTAGTGATATGTAGATGTTATATTATGTAAAGTAGACTAGGTTATAATGTATAGTAGTGGGTTGTTAGTGATATGTAGATGTTATATTATGTAAAGTAGACTAGGTTATAATGTATACTAGTGGTTGTTAGTGATATGTAGATGTTATATTGTGTAAAGTAGACTAGGTTATAATGTATAGTAGTGGGTTGTTAGTGATATGTAGATGTTATATTATGTAAAGTAGACTAGGTTATAATGTATAGTAGTGGGTTGTTAGTGATATGTAGATGTTATATTATGTAAAGTAGACTAGGTTATAATGTATAGTAGTGGGTTGTTAGTGATATGTAGATGTTATATTATGTAAAGTAGACTAGGTTATAATGTATAGTAGTGGGTTGTTAGTGATATGTAGATGTTATATTATGTAAAGTAGACTAGGTTATAATGTATAGTAGTGGGTTGTTAGTGATATGTAGATGTTATATTATGTAAAGTAGACTAGGTTATAATGTATAGTAGTGGGTTGTTAGTGATATGTAGATGTTATATTATGTAAAGTAGACTAGGTTATAATGTATAGTAGTGGGTTGTTAGTGATATGTAGATGTTATATTATGTAAAGTAGACTAGGTTATAATGTATAATAGTGGGTTGTTAGTGATATGTAGATGTTCTATTATGTAAAGTAGACTAGGTTATAATGTATAGTAGTGGGTTGTTAGTGATATGTAGATGTTATATTATGTAAAGTAGGCTAGGTTATAATGTATAGTAGTGGGTTGTTAGTGATATGTAGATGTTATATTATGTAAAGTAGGATAGGTTATAATGTATAGTAGCAGTTTGTTAGTGATATGTAGATGTTATATTATGTAAAGTAGGCTAGGTTATAATGTATAATAGCAGTTTGTTAGTGATATGCAGATCAAGGTCTATACCTCAGCTATAACCTACATATCATAGATGACCAGCCTAAACCTGTTCAGATCAGTTCACATAATGTTATAGTCCTACCAGTAGCAGGACAGAGAATGTACTGTATATAACCTACATATCATAGATGACCAGCCTAAACCTGTTCAGGTCAGTTCACATAATGTTATAGTCCTACCAGTAGCAGGACAGAGAATGTACTGTATATAACCTACATATCATAGATGACCAGTCTAAACCTGTTCAGATCAGTTCACATAATGTTATAGTCCTACCAGTAGCAGGACAGAGAATGTACTGTATATAACCTACATATCATAGATGACCAGCCTAAACCTGTTCAGGTCAGTTCACATAATGTTATAGGCCTACCAGTAGCAGGACAGAGCATCTACACTACATATACAAAAGTATGTGGACACCCCTTCAAATTAGTGGATTTAGATATTTCAGCCAAACTTGTTGCTGACAGGTGTATAAAATTGAGCAGACAGCCATGCAATCTCCATAGACAAACATTGTCAGTAGAATGACCAGTACTGAAGAGCTCAGTGACTTTCAACATGGCACCGTCATAGGATGCCACCTTTCCAACAAGTCAGTTTGTCAAATTCCTGTCCTGCTAGAGATGCTCCGGTCAACTGTAAGTTCTGTTATTGTGAAGTAGAAACGTCTAGGAGCAACAACGGCTTAACCATGAAGTGGTAGGCCACACAAGCTCACAGAATGGGCCCGCCGAGTGCGGAAGCGCATAAAAATGGTCTGTCCTCGGTTGCAACACTCACTACCGAGTTCCAAACTGCAACGTCAGCAAAATGACTGTTTGTCGGGAGCTTCAAGAAATAGGTTTCCATGACCGAGCAGTCGCACACAAGATAACCATGCTCAATGCAAAGCATCGGCTTGAGTGGTGAAAAGCTCGCCGCCATTGGACTCTGGAGCAGTGGAAACGTGTTCTTTGGAGTTATGAATCACGCTTCACCATCTGGCAGTCCGACGGACAAATCTTTGTTTGACAGATGCCAGGAAAACGCTACCTGCCCGAATGCATAGTGCCAACTGTAAAGTTTGGTGGAGGAGGAATAATGGTCTGAGGCTATTTTTCATGGTTCGGGCCCCCTAGTTCTAGTGAAGAGAAATCTTAACGCTACAGTATAAAATTACATTCTAGACGATTCTGTGCTTCCAACTTTGTGGCAACAGTTTGGGGAAGGCCATTTCCTGTTTCAGCATGACAATGTCCCCGTGCACAAAGTGAGGTCCATACAGAAATGGCTTGTCGAGATCGGTGTGGATGAACTTGACTGGCCTGGACAGAGCCCTGACCTCAACCAATCGAATACCTTTGGGATGAACTGTAACGCAGACTGCGAGCCAGGCCTAATCACCCAACATCAGTGCCCGACCTCCCTAATGCTCTTGTGGCTGAATGGAAGCAAGTCCCTGCAGCAATGTTCCAACATCTAGTGGAAAGCCTTCCCAGAAGAGTGGAGGCTGTTATAACAGCAAAGGGGGGACCAACTCCATATGAATGCCTATGATCTTGGAATGAGATGTTCGACTAGCAGGTGTCCACATACTTTTGGTCATGTTGTATATAGCCTAATCTAAATCAAATCAAATTGTATTGGTCACAATGTCTGAGCGGCATAGACTAAGATACAGTAGAATAGTATACAATACAGTATATACATATGAGATGAGTAATACATAGACTAAGATACAGTAGAATAGTATAGAATACAGTATATACATATGAGATGAGTAATACATAGACTAAGATACAGTAGAATAGTATAGAATACAGTATATACATATGAGATGAGTAATGCCAGATATTTATAGCCGAGGCCAGATTCTTTTCACAACATTTCCAACAGAGACCATCAGGTTGGTCGGCATGATTAGTGATCATACTGTAGCTCAAACCTACTGTGACTGTTGAATGTCTGACGACGACCTAACTTTATAATAGTTCGTAGCCTACCTACCAGAATCTGCCCGTCTTTCTTTCAAATCAACACATGTTTCTGTCTTCTAATGCAGTGGTGTAAAGTACTTCAGTAAAAATAATTTAAAGTACAACTTTAGTAGTTTTTGGGGGGAATCTGTCCTTTACTTTACTATTTATATTTTTAACAACTTTTACTTCACTACATTCATAAATAAAATAATGTATTTTTTACTCCATACATTTTCCCTGACAACCAAAAGTACTCGTTACATTTTGAATGCTTAGCAGGACAGGGAAATGGTCCAATTCACACACTTATCAGTTGAACTGCGTCTGATCTGGCGGACTCACTAAACACAAATGCTTTGTTTTTAAATTATGTCTGAGTGTTGGAGTGTGACCCTGGCTATCCATAAATTAAAACAAGAACAACAAGAAAATTGTGCCGTCTGGTTTGCTTAATATAAGGAATTTTTAATTATTACTACTTTGCTTTTACTTTTGATACTTAATTATATTTAAAACCAAATACTTTTAGACTTTTACTGAAGTAGTATTTTACTGGGTGACTTTCACTTTTACTTGAGTCATGTTCTATGAAGGAATCTTTCCTTTTACTCCAGTTTGAGAACTGAGTTCTGTTTCCACCGCTGTTCTAACGTTCCATATGAGACACAGTTTCAACAGACATTCTGGAACTGCGTCGGCTACAAAGTTACTTTACATTTCATATCAGGAAAAAAAGTAACGGTCACTGGGTGAATTAGTTTTGCATTTCCCGGCTCCCCGGGTGAGCAGAGTTTGCGCATTTTAGACCATTCCATTGGTCCTTAAAATAAATGTCCACTCCCCTGTAGCACCGGGCCATGCAAAACGAACTTCCCACTGTCGCAGCGCACTGAGACACAGAGTTCTAAATGCAGACGCGTTTCTTCAAGACATCTCTCTTACATTATTTTTGATAACATATCATTTACACGAAACCAAGTTGAGCTGTGTTTTTTTCCTCCAAAATGTGAGTTACTGTCGGCCTTTAATAATTGTAAACAGGCCTACAAACCCAAAAGGTTTTAATTTGAGAATGTTCATTTGTATGCCTCAAATATTAAACTGTCTTAAAATATTTGATGATTAGTTGAATCAGGTGTGTAAGTGCTGGTAAGAACAAAAGGATTGAGAAACCCTGAGATAAACATAAAACCATATCATTGAAAAGCTCCTCCACCATCTTTACCAGACGTTTTACTGATAACATGTGGGACCACTGATTAGTTTACACTTTGAAAACTGCTGTCTGTCAGCAACTCAGCTCAAGTAGCAGTTCTACTAACTAGTAATATCTCATTCCAGGTATTCATTCTCTTACTCTGTCCTTTAGAATAGATTATTGTTCAAAGATACTTACTTTATTTGTTAGTTCTCTCCATATTGCGTTTTCTGCTCTGTCCTCAAAATGGATCCTTTCCAAAAGAACAACTTTACTTTCTGTTCCCCATTTTTGTAGTGACTTCTTGGTCGACCCCCAATTTCCCCTTTTGTCTAACAGCCGCCATGCCGGTTCAGCCACTAGGGCCTATTTCTCCCATCATTTCATGTAACCATTTTAAGTTTGTTTGTTTGTTTATGCATTTCTGTGAATTACTTAGTTAGTAATAAATAAATGATTTAAGACAATTGATGTATGGATGACTCATAGTGAAGACTGGGTTCGTGCAGATAATCAACAATTTACGACGTTTGGAATGAGACTAACGTGAGGTAAAGTTAATAAATCATTAATCAGAAGACTATTGATCAGATTTGAAAATATCTGAAAGGTTATATTGGGAAATTATAACTTTGTAATCTGACTACTTTCCCTGGTGCCCTCGAATTCATAGTTAATTAGTTACGTTATTAATCAGTTAATCGCGTAATAACTAATTACAGGAATCTTTGATGTAAACTATAAGTCTTCAATTTAATCATTGCAAAGACACGACAACTGTTACCACTATTTAGGGTATTTTGAACGGGCTGATACAGTGTCACCACTATTTAGGGTGTTTAGAAGGGGCTAATACAGTGTTACCACTATTTTAGGGTGTTTTGAAGGGGCTGATACAGTGTTACCACTATTTAGGGTGTTTTGAAGGGGCTGATACAGTGTTACCACTATGTAGGGTGTTTAGAAGGGGCTGATACAGTGTTACCACTATTTAGGGTGTTTTGAAGGGGCTGATACAGTGTTACCACTATTTAGGGTGTTTAGAAGGGGCTGATACAGTGTTACCACTATTTCAGGGTGTTTTGAAGGGGCTGATACAGTGTTACCACTATTTAGGGTGTTTGGAAGGGGCTGATACAGTGTTACCACTATTTAGGGTGTTTTGAAGGGGCTGATACAGTGTTACCACTATTTAGGGTGTTTAGAAGGGGCTGATACAGTGTTACCACTATTTAGGGTGTTTTGAAGGGGCTGATACAGTGTTACCACTATTTAGGGTGTTTAGAAGGGGCTGATACAGTGTTACCACTATTTAGGGTGTTTAGAAGGGGCTGATACAGTGTTACCACTATTTAGGGTGTTTTGAAGGGGCTGATACAGTGTTACCACTATTTAGGGTGTTTAGAAGGGGCTGATACAGTGTTACCACTATTTAGTCTGATCAGGGCTCCTGTTACCATTTGTAACAGGGAACAACTTATTATAGCTTATTATATTGTCGACTGACCTTCAAATAGGCTACGCAAAACAGGACTATATGTGATAATAAGCACATCTTCATAGAGGAGTTTATTATAGACCTCTAATAGACTAGGTGGAGATATAGATTATAATACATATAGACCTCTAATAGACTAGGTGGAGATATAGATTATAATACATATAGACCTCTAATAGACTAGGTGGAGATATAGATTATAATACATATATTGACATGCTGCTTGGGTTCTGTAGGCTACTACTGTATCATATTGACATGCTGCTTGGGTTCTGTAGACTACTACTGTATCATATTGACATGCTGCTTGGGTTCTGTAGACTACTACTGTATCATATTGACATGCTGCTTGGGTTCTGTAGACTACTACTGTATCATATTGACATGCTGCTTGGGTTCTGTAGGCTACTACTGTATCATATTGACATGCTGCTTGGGTTCTGTAGACTACTACTGTATCATATTGACATGCTGCTTGGGTTCTGTAGACTACTACTGTATCATATTGACATGCTGGCTACTACTGTATCATATTGACATGCTGCTTGGCTCCTGTAGGCTACTACTGTATCATATTGACATGCTGCTTGGGTTCTGTAGGCTACTACTGTATCATATTGACATGCTGCTTGGGTTCTGTAGACTACTACTGTATCATATTGACATGCTGCTTGGGTTCTGTAGGCTACTACTGTATCATATTGACATGCTGCTTGGGTTCTGTAGACTACTACTGTATCATATTGACATGCTGGCTACTACTGTATCATATTGACATGCTGCTTGGCTCCTGTAGGCTACTACTGTATCATATTGACATGCTGCTTGGGTTCTGTAGACTACTAGTGTATCATATTGACATGCTGCTTGGATTCCGTAGGCTACTACTGTATCATATTGACATGCTGCTTGGGTTCTGTAGGCTACTACTGTATCATATTGACATGCTGGCTACTACTGTATCATATTGACATGCTGCTTGGGTTCTGTAGACTACTACTGTATCATATTGACATGCTGCTTGGGTTCTGTAGGCTACTACTGTATCATATTGACATGCTGCTTGGGTTCTGTAGGCTACTACTGTATCATATTGACATGCTGCTTGGGTTATGTAGACTACTACTGTATCATATTGACATGCTGCTTGGGTTCTGGAGGCTACTACTGTATCATATTGACATGCTGCTTGGGTTCTGTAGACTACTACTGTATCATATTGACATGCTGCTTGGGTTCTGTAGGCTACTACTGTATCATATTGACATGCTGCTTGGGTTCTGTAGGCTACTACTGTATCATATTGACATGCTGCTTGGGTTCTGTAGGCTACTACTGTATCATATTGACATGCTGCTTGGGTTCTGTAGACTACTACTGTATCATATTGACATGCTGCTTGGGTTCTGTAGACTACTACTGTATCATATTGACATGCTGCTTGGGTTCTGTAGACTACTACTGTATCATATTGACATGCTGCTTGGGTTCTGTAGACTACCACTGTTAGAGCCGATTTGGACATATTTGTATAAAAGACTGAACATACTGAGCTCCATGTACATTTGTGTAAATATATTAAATATTAATGTATATGATGAAATATTAGGTTCGTACCTTTATGATTTATATTTACCTGATTGAGATATATTCATTTGTTGTTAGCGTAACTCAGTTTTTGGCCCCCCCTCTTGCCCATTCATTGTACTGTGTTAATTGTGTTAGTATAAAGGCAGGAAGTTGGGCCTTCGGGGGAGGGAGTCCTTGCTAGACACGGGAGCGGTATAGTTTTTTGACCAGACAGACAGACAGACAGACAGACAGACAGACAGACATATTATGTATTTGCATTTCAAGTAATCTCTGCTTTAAGTTGATTGGATAATACTTTTTTGTTAGATAAGAAGAATATTTTTTTTGTTGTTGCACCATATCCCTGGATCTCATTGAATGTTTGGCCGTTTGGAAACGTTGAGTGTGGATTGAATGCGTCCGAAACAACCCCTCTTCAGGCTTGGGCAGTGGCTATGGTAAAGAGGAAAGGAAGCCACTACATTCAAGTCAAAAAACTCCGTGAAGGATTACTATCGGAAGGAAATTCTGTAAACAGTTGTGTAAAACTCAGCAGATATACCATCAGTCCCAGGAGACCTCCAACAGAAAAGGGACTAACTGTTCTGTAAACAGTTGTGTAAAACTCAGCAGATACACCATCAGTCCCAGGAGACCTCCAACAGAAAAGGGACTAACTGTTCTGTAAACAGTTCTGTAAAACTCAGCAGATATACCATCAGTCCCAGGAGACCTCCAACAGAAAAGGGACTAACTGTTCTGTAAACAGTTCTGTAAAACTCAGCAGATATACCATCAGTCCCAGGATACTTATTATTTTTAAGGTGTTCAATAGAATAAATGATGTGTTCAACTATAATAGGGTCATCACACTGTTCCCTGTCAGCCTCACCAACTGATTTCACATCCCCCAGACAATCAAAACAAAGAGTTGAGGACACCTCACAATACTGTAGAAGATGAGGACACCTCACAATACTGTAGAAGATGAGGCCACCTCACAATACTGTAGAATATGAGGACACCTCACAATACTGTAGAAGATGAGGACACCTCACAATACTGTAGAAGATGAGGACACCTCACAATACTGTAGAAGATGAGGACACCTCACAGTACTGTAGAAGATGAGGACACCTCACAATACTGTAGAAGATGAGGACACCTCACAATACTGTAGAAGATGAGGACACCTCGCAATACTGTAGAAGATGAGGACACCTCACAATACTGTAGAAGATGAGGACACCTCACAATACTGTAGAAGATGAGGACACCTCACAGTACTGTAGAAGATGAGGACACCTCGCAATACTGTTGAAGATGAGGACACCTCACGATACTGTAGAAGATGAGGACACCTCACAGTACTGTAGAAGATGAGGACACCTCACAATACTGTAGAAGATGAGGACACCTCACAATACTGTAGAAGATGAGGACACCTCACAATACTGTAGAAGATGAGGACACCTCGCAATACTGTTGAAGATGAGGACACCTCACAATACTGTAGAAGATGAGGACACCTCACAATACTGTAGAAGATGAGGACACACCTCACAATACTGTAGAAGATGAGGACACCTCACAATACTGTAGAAGATGAGGACACCTCGCAATACTGTAGAAGATGAGGACACCTCACAATACTGTAGAAGATGAGGACACCTCACAATACTGTAGAAGATGAGGACACCTCACAAAACTGTAGAAGATGAGGACACCTCACAGTACTGTAGAAGATGAGGACACCTCGCAATACTGTTGAAGATGAGGACACCTCGCGATACTGTAGAAGATGAGGACACCTCACAGTACTGTAGAAGATGAGGACACCTCACAATACTGTAGAAGATGAGGACACCTCACAATACTGTAGAAGATGAGGACACCTCACAATACTGTAGAAGATGAGGACACCTCGCAATACTGTTGAAGATGAGGACACCTCACAATACTGTAGAAGATGAGGACACCTCACAATACTGTAGAAGATGAGGACACACCTCACAATACTGTAGAAGATGAGGACACCTCACAATACTGTAGAAGATGAGGACACCTCACAATACTGTAGAAGATGAGGACACCTCACAATACTGTAGAAGATGTAACTAAAGATGTAGATTAATGTGGGATCAGTGATGAGACCAGTCATATTTAATTGCTGAATTGTATTATATTTAGAGTGGTATTTTTCTGACCTGAAAAAAAAAAACAGGATTGATTTAGTTCATCCTCCTCCATTTCTACCTACATCTGACAAAGGTTCCGTCTGCTTTCAGTCTATACATATCATCCAACTGGTGTTGTAGATCAAACAGAATGCTTTCAGTCTATACATATCATCCACCTGGTGTTATAGATCAAACAGAATGCTTTCAGTCTATACATATCATCCACCTGGTGTTGTAGATCAAACAGAATGCTTTCAGTCTATACATATCATCCACCTGGTAGATCAAACAGAATGCTTTCAGTCTATACATATCATCCACCTGGTGTTGTAGATCAAACAGAATGCTTTCAGTCTATACATATCATCCACCTGGTGTTGTAGATCAAACAGAATGCTTTCAGTCTATACATATCATCCACCTGGTGTTGTAGATCAAACAGAATGCTTTCAGTCTATACATATCATCCACCTGGTGTTGTAGACCAAACAGAATGCTTTCAGTCTATACATATCATCCACCTGGTGGATCAAACAGAATGCTTTCAGTCTATACATATCATCCACCTGGTGTTATAGATCAAACAGAATGCTTTCAGTCTATACATATCATCCACCTGGTGTTATAGATCAAACAGAATGCTTTCAGTCTATACATATCATCCAACTGGTGTTGTAGATCACACAGAATGCTTTCAGTCTATACATATCATCCACCTGGTGTTGTAGATCAAACAGAATGCTTTCAGTCTATACATATCATCCACCTGGTGGATCAAACAGAATGCTTTCAGTTTATACATATCATCCACCTGGTGTTGTAGATCAAACAGAATGCTTTCAGTCTATACATATCATCCACCTGGTGTTGTAGATCAAACAGAATGCTTTCAGTCTATACATATCATCCACCTGGTGTTGTAGATCAAACAGAATGCTTTCAGTCTATACATATCATCCACCTGGTGTTGTAGATCAAACAGAATGCTTTCAGTCTATACATATCATCCACCTGGTGTTGTAGATCAAACAGAATGCTTTCAGTCTATACATATCATCCAACTGGTGTTATAGATCAAACAGAATGCTTTCAGTCTATACATATCATCCACCTGGTGTTGTAGATCAAACAGAATGCTTTCAGTCTATACATATCATCCACCTGGTGTTATAGATCAAACAGAATGCTTTCAGTCTATACATATCATCCACCTGGTGTTGTAGATCAAACAGAATGCTTTCAGTCTATACATATCATCCACCTGGTGTTGTAGATCAAACAGAATGCTTTCAGTCTATACATATCATCCACCTGGTGTTATAGATCAAACAGAATGCTTTCAGTCTATACATATCATCCACCTGGTGTTATAGATCACACAGAATGCTTTCAGTCTATACATATCATCCACCTGGTGTTGTAGATCAAACAGAATGCTTTCAGTCTATACATATCATCCACCTGGTGTTGTAGATCAAACAGAATGCTTTCAGTCTATACATATCATCCACCTGGTGTTATAGATCAAACAGAATGCTTTCAGTCTATACATATCATCCACCTGGTGTTGTAGATCAAACAGAATGCTTTCAGTCTATACATATCATCCACCTGGTGTTGTAGATCAAACAGAATGCTTTCAGTCTATACATATCATCCACCTGGTGTTGTAGATCAAACAGAATGCTTTCAGTCTATACATATCATCCACCTGGTGTTGTAGATCAAACAGAATGCTTTCAGTCTATACATATCATCCACCTGGTGTTATAGATCAAACAGAATGCTTTCAGTCTATACATATCATCCACCTGGTGTTGTAGATCAAACAGAATGCTTTCAGTCTATACATATCATCCACCTGGTGTTGTAGATCAAACAGAATGCTTTCAGTCTATACATATCATCCACCTGGTGTTGTAGATCAAACAGAATGCTTTCAGTCTATACATATCATCCAACTGGTGTTATAGACCAAACAGAATGCTTTCAGTCTATACATATCATCCTACTGGTGTTGTAGATCAAACAGAATGCTTTCAGTCTATACATATCATCCACCTGGTGTTGTAGATCAAACAGAATGCTTTCAGTCTATACATATCATCCACCTGGTGTTATAGATCACACAGAATGCTTTCAGTCTATACATATCATCCACCTGGTGTTATAGACCAAACAGAATGCTATCAGTCTATACATATCATCCACCTGGTGTTATAGATCAAACAGAATGCTTTCAGTCTATACATATCATCCACCTGGTGTTGTAGATCAAACAGAATGCTTTCAGTCTATACATATCATCCACCTGGTGTTGTAGATCAAACAGAATGCTTTCAGTCTATACATATCATCCACCTGGTGTTATAGATCAAACAGAATGCTTTCAGTCTATACATATCATCCACCTGGTGTTGTAGATCAAACAGAATGCTTTCAGTCTATACATATCATCCACCTGGTGTTGTAGACCAAACAGAATGCTTTCAGTCTATACATATCATCCACCTGGTGTTGTAGATCACACAGAATGCTTTCAGTCTATACATATCATCCACCTGGTGTTGTAGATCAAACAGAATGCTTTCAGTCTATACATATCATCCACCTGGTGTTATAGATCAAACAGAATGCTTTCAGTCTATACATATCATCCACCTGGTGTTATAGATCAAACAGAATGCTTTCAGTCTATACATATCATCCACCTGGTGTTGTAGATCAAACAGAATGCTTTCAGTCTATACATATCATCCACCTGGTGTTGTAGGTCAAACAGAATGCTTTCAGTCTATACATATCATCCACCTGGTGTTGTAGATCACACAGAATGCTTTCAGTCTATACATATCATCCACCTGGTGTTATAGATCAAACAGAATGCTTTCAGTCTATACATATCATCCACCTGGTGTTGTAGATCAAACAGAATGCTTTCAGTCTATACATATCATCCACCTGGTGTTGTAGACCAAACAGAATGCTTTCAGTCTATACATATCATCCACCTGGTGTTGTAGATCAAACAGAATGCTTTCAGTCTATACATATCATCCACCTGGTGTTATAGATCAAACAGAATGCTTTCAGTCTATACATATCATCCAACTGGTGTTGTAGATCAAACAGAATGCTTTCAGTCTATACATATCATCCACCTGGTGTTGTAGATCACACAGAATGCTTTCAGTCTATACATATCATCCACCTGGTGTTGTAGACCAAACAGAATGCTTTCAGTCTATACATATCATCCACCTGGTGTTATAGATCAAACAGAATGCTTTCAGTCTATACATATCATCCACCTGGTGTTGTAGATCAAACAGAATGCTTTCAGTCTATACATATCATCCACCTGGTGGATCAAACAGAATGCTTTCAGTCTATACATATCATCCACCTGGTGTTATAGATCAAACAGAATGCTTTCAGTCTATACATATCATCCACCTGGTGTTGTAGACCAAACAGAATGCTTTCAGTCTATACATATCATCCACCTGGTGGATCAAACAGAATGCTTTCAGTCTATACATATCATCCACCTGGTGTTGTAGATCAAACAGAATGCTTTCAGTCTATACATATCATCCACCTGGTGGATCAAACAGAATGCTTTCAGTCTATACATATCATCCACCTGGTGTTATAGATCAAACAGAATGCTTTCAGTCTATACATATCATCCACCTGGTGTTGTGGATCAAACAGAATGCTTTCAGTCTATACATATCATCCAACTGGTGTTGTAGATCAAACAGAATGCTTTCAGTCTATACATATCATCCACCTGGTGGATCAAACAGAATGCTTTCAGTCTATACATATCATCCACCTGGTGTTGTAGATCAAACAGAATGCTTTCAGTCTATACATATCATCCACCTGGTGTTGTAGATCAAACAGAATGCTTTCAGTCTATACATATCATCCACCTGGTGTTGTAGATCAAACAGAATGCTTTCAGTCTATACATATCATCCACCTGGTGGATCAAACAGAATGCTTTCAGTCTATACATATCATCCACCTGGTGTTGTAGATCAAACAGAATGCTTTCAGTCTATACATATCATCCACCTGGTGTTGTAGACCAAACAGAATGCTTTCAGTCTATACATATCATCCACCTGGTGTTGTAGATCAAACAGAATGCTTCCAGTCTATACATATCATCCAGCTGGTGTTATAGATCAAACAGAATGCTTTCAGTCTATACATATCATCCACCTGGTGTTGTAGATCAAACAGAATGCTTCCAGTCTATACATATCATCCAACTGGTGTTGTAGATCACACAGAATGCTTTCAGTCTATACATATCATCCACCTGGTGTTGTAGACCAAACAGAATGCTTTCAGTCTATACATATCATCCACCTGGTGTTGTAGATCCAACAGAATGCTTTCAGTCTATACATATCATCCACCTGGTGTTGTAGACCAAACAGAATGCTTTCAGTCTATACATATCATCCACCTGGTGTTGTAGATCAAACAGAATGCTTCCAGTCTATACATATCATCCACCTGGTGTTATAGATCAAACAGAATGCTTTCAGTCTATACATATCATCCACCTGGTGGATCAAACAGAATGCTTTCAGTCTATACATATCATCCACCTGGTGTTGTAGATCACACAGAATGCTTTCAGTCTATACATATCATCCACCTGGTGTTATAGATCAAACAGAATGCTTTCAGTCTATACATATCATCCACCTGGTGTTGTAGACCAAACAGAATGCTTTCAGTCTATACATATCATCCACCTGGTGTTGTAGACCAAACAGAATGCTTTCAGTCTATACATATCATCCACCTGGTGTTGTAGATCAAACAGAATGCTTTCAGTCTATACATATCATCCACCTGGTGTTATAGATCAAACAGAATGCTTTCAGTCTATACATATCATCCAACTGGTGTTGTAGATCAAACAGAACAGATGTATCCTCCTCTGAAAGACTTTCAACAGGCTTTTGAACAAGACAGGTGATCTTTGTAATTACACTTTCTTCTTCAGCTCTCCTGGTCTTGGCAACAAAACTCCCATGTTTTCTGGCATATTTTCCAACCTTAAAAAGCTCCCAGTTATTACTGTATGAATTGTTATTTATAGCGTTGTTCCAGAAGTCTGTAATTACATTGTTTATCTCCATCTGGACCAACTCATGTTTTAATATAGAGCTATTAATAGGATAGGATGCTCTGCCAGGGCCATTATCAGAGATAAACAGTGTAATGTCAATATAAACAGCTCTATGGTCAGTAAGGGCCATTATCAGAGATAAACAGTGTAATGTCAATATAAACAGCTCTATGATCAGTAAGGGCCATTATCAGAGATAAACAGTGTAATGTCAATATAAACAGCTCTATGGTCAGTAAGGGCCATTATCAGAGATAAACAGTGTAATGTCAATATAAACAGCTCTATGGTCAGTAAGGGCCATTATCAGAGATAAACAGTGTACTGTCAATATAAACAGCTCTATGATCAGTAAGGGCCATTATCAGAGATAAACAGTGTAATGTCAATATAAACAGCTCTATGGTCAGTAAGGGCCATTATCAGAGATAAACAGTGTAATGTCAATATAAACAGCTCTATGATCAGTAAGGGCCATTATCAGAGATAAACAGGGTAATGTCAATATAAACAGCTCTATGATCAGTAAGGGCCATTATCAGAGATAAACAGTGTAATGTCAATATAAACAGCTCTATGGTCAGTAAGGGCCATTATCAGAGATAAACAGTGTAATGTCAATATAAACAGCTCTATGGTCAGTAAGGGCCTTTGTCAGAGATAAACAGTGTAATGTCAATATAAACAGCTCTATGATCAGTAAGGGCCATTATCAGAGATAAACAGTGTAATGTCAATATAAACAGCTCTATGGTCAGTAAGGGCCATTATCAGAGATAAACAGTGTAATGTCAATATAAACAGCTCTATGATCAGTAAGGGGAGTGTCCAGGATGTTAACAGAAATAGCCTGTTTATCAAAACATTTCGACACCAACCAAAGATCTGTGGTGATTGTCTGGAGTGGGTCTTATTACTCCAAGTGGAAGACTAGTCATTAGGAAACTTTACTCTCCAAATATCTATCATATCAAACCTTTCCATAAACTGCCTCCAACTAATATTCATAGAAATGGACTATCATCTATCAATTAAATTATTCTGAGAAATATTGAAATCCCCACCTACTATAAGTAAAGCATTAGGGAACTTGGTTAGCCAATGGAGAATACGCTTTCCAAAGATTCAAGTCACTGATCATTTTCAGGTTTGGAATTGAACCAATAAATGTTGGTAATAATAATGATGATGATGATGTTACAGTTGATGACAAGACAAAGGAAGTGACCAATAGGGTCCCAGTCTGAGTGTAAAATACTTCCATTGAAATGATTCATTAGAGTGGTGACTCCAGCAGAGAGTTCAGAACCAGGAGAGAGACACAAATCATTTCCCCACTGAGATCTGCAGAAGTTGACCTAAATCTGTTTAAGCTGTTTGGCAATATAAAAATAAGGCTTTGTGCTTTACATGATTTCTTAACGCCCCGGCATTGAGTGAAACTATAGACAACGACAAAGTGGAATATAGAACAGGAAGTACTACGAGATAAACAACAATTACAAACTCTAGTAAAACTGAGGAGAAACCAGAGCTGCACAACATATAGATTTAAATGACTGAGTGAGAATAGTGGAGCATAACAAAGATAACTGTCAGACCTCCATATAGATTTAAATGATTGAGTGAGAATAGTGGAGCATAACAAAGATAACTGTCAGACCTCCATATAGATTTAAATGATTGAGTGAGAATAGTGGAGCATAACAAAGATAACTGTCAGACCTCCATATAGATTTAAATGATTGAGTGAGAATAGTGGAGCATAACAAAGATAACTGTCAGACCTCCATATAGATTTCAATGATTGAGTGAGAATAGTGGAGCATAACAAAGATAACTGTCAGACCTCCATATAGATTTAAATGACTGAGTGAGAATAGTGGAGCATAACAAAGATAACTGTCAGACCTACATATAGATTTAAATGATTGAGTGAGAATAGTGGAGCATAACAAAGATAACTGTCAGACCTCCATATAGATTTAAATGATTTAGTGAGAATAGTGAAGCATAACAAAGATAACTGTCAGACCTCCATATAGATTTAAATGATTGAGTGAGAATAGTGGAGCATAACAAAGATAACTGTCAGACCTTCATATAGATTTAAATGACTGAGTGAGAATAGTGGAGCATAACAAAGATAACTGTCAGACCAATAAACAACAAAGAGCTCACTGCCTTTACTGCAGGTAAAAACAGCAAAAGTGAGAGAAAAAATAAAATAATAAATATCCATTACTCCAGTAGTCCTGTGCAGTTAGAACAAAAGTTAATTCACCTTAGAGCTGGGAGTGAGATCTGCTCACATCAGAGGTAGATAACTAGGTATGTTGACTATCAGTTACAGTCTGGGAGTGAGATCTGCTCACATCAGAGGTAGATAACTAGGTATGTTGACTATCAGTTACAGTCTGGGAGTGAGATCTGCTCACATCAGAGGTAGATAACTAGGTATGTTGACTATCAGTTACAGTCTGGGAGTGAGATCTGCTCACATCAGAGGTAGATAACTAGGTATGTTGACTATCAGTTACAGTCTGGGAGTGAGATCTGCTCACATCAGAGGTAGATAACTAGGTATGTTGACTATCAGTTACAGTCTGGGAGTGAGATCTGCTCACATCAGAGGTAGATAACTAGGTATGTTGACTATCAGTTACAGTCTGGGAGTGAGATCTGCTCACATCAGAGGTAGATAACTAGGTATGTTGACTATCAGTTACAGTCTGGGAGTGAGATCTGCTCACATCAGAGGTAGACAACTAGGTATGTTGACTATCAGTTACAGTCTGGGAGTGAGACCTGCTCACATCAGAGGTAGATAACTAGGTATGTTGACTATCAGTCTATGACCGTCCTCAAGGAGGATCATCAGCATGTTTCCACTGTCCATACCTGCCTACACCTTTAACACCAGAGACATCATGATTCATGTTTCCACTGTCCATACCTGCCTACACCTTTAACACCAGAGACAACATGATTCATGTTCCCACTGTCCATACCTGCCTACACCTTTAACACCAGAGACAACATGATTCATGTTTCCACTGTCCATACCTGCCTACACCTTTAACACCAGAGACAACATGATTCATGTTCCCACTGTCCATACCTGCCTACACCTTTAACACCAGAGACAACATGATTCATGTTTCCACTGTCCATACCTGCCTACACCTTTAACACCAGAGACAACATGATTCATGTTCCCACTGTCCATACCTGCCTACACCATTAACACCAGAGACAACATGATTCATGTTCCCACTGTCCATACCTGCCTACACCTTTAACACCAGAGACAACATGATTCATGTTTCCACTGTCCATACCTGCCTACACCTTTAACACCAGAGACAACATGATTCATGTTCCCACTGTCCATACCTGCCTACACCTTTAACACCAGAGACAACATGATTCATGTTCCCACTGTCCATACCTGCCTACACCTTTAACACCAGAGACATCATGATTCATGTTTCCACTGTCCATACCTGCCTACACCTTTAACACCAGAGACAACATGATTCATGTTCCCACTGTCCATACCTGCCTACACCTTTAACACCAGAGACAACATGATTCATGTTTCCACTGTCCATACCTGCCTCCACCTTTAACACCAGAGACAACATGATTCATGTTCCCACTGTCCATACCTGCCTACACCTTTAACACCAGAGACAACATGATTCATGTTTCCACTGTCCATACCTGCCTACACCTTTAACACCAGAGACAACATGATTCATGTTCCCACTGTCCATACCTGCCTACACCTTTAACACCAGAGACAACATGATTCATGTTTCCACTGTCCATACCTGCCTACACCTTTAACACGAGAGACAACATGATTCATGTTCCCACTGTCCATACCTGCCTACACCTTTAACACCAGAGACAACATGATTCATGTTTCCACTGTCCATACCTGCCTACACCTTTAACACCAGAGACAACATGATTCATGTTTCCACTGTCCATACCTGCCTACACCTTTAACACCAGAGACAACATGATTCATGTTCCCACTGTCCATACCTGCCTACACCTTTAACACCAGAGACAACATGATTCATGTTTCCACTGTCCATACCTGCCTACACCTTTAACACCAGAGACAACATGATTCATGTTTCCACTGTCCATACCTGCCTACACCTTTAACACCAGAGACAACATGATTCATGTTTCCACTGTCCATACCTGCCTCCACCTTTAACACCAGAGACAACATGATTCATGTTCCCACTGTCCATACCTGCCTACACCTTTAACACCAGAGACAACATGATTCATGTTTCCACTGTCCATACCTGCCTACACCTTTAACACCAGAGGCAACATGATTCATGTTCCCACTGTCCATACCTGCCTACACCTTTAACACCAGAGACAACATGATTCATTTGGACAATTAAAAGGGCAAGGATGAACCAAGCTAGTTTACAGGCAAAGACTTAGAAGGGAGGATTAATGCTCCCTAACATGTAATTATATCAAGAAGACTTTATAACTGCCCAAATAGGCTCTTTATTGACAACTAATAGGACAATTATATCAAGAAGACTTTATAACTGCCCTGATAGGCTCTTTATTGACAACTAATAGGACAATTATATCAAGAAGACTTTATAACTGCCCTGATAGGCTCTTTATTGACAACTCTAATAGGACAATTTGGGTTGACATGGAAGAAGAACTTAATGGCCCATTTGGAGCATCATATTATCTGAGTCAACACTTAAATGTGGGACTGCAGAATCCCATAATGTCCCAAACTAAGAAATATGGAGTCAGATAAATAAGAGACGGACATCTTCACCTTTCCTGACAAGCTCTGCTTCGTTATGGAACAACCATAAATACAAATTAGGAGGAAAGGTGGTTGTCTGGAAAGAGTGGGATAGGTTTTGTTTTAGCCTCAACACGAATACATTTCACTTTGGCTTTTAGTGTCAACTTGAATTAGAGTGTGGCTGTGGAAGACTGGTCCCTTGATGATGTCTGCAAGTGGCTGAGTACCAATGATCTCCATGATTCCATCCCATCATTCCAACGTTCACAATCTTTCTGAAGAATGCCAACTCTATTCAATTGTCCACTTTGCAACGAGCAAACTTTCTCTGTGTCCAGACGACTCACACATATTGTCCTCTATCACCAGCATGAACCACATGTTCTAATTACCTGTGGAGTTAATGGGGGAAAACAAATAGATGTTTCAGCGTCTATCGGTCACACATCTACCAAAACCACAGAGAGCTTTTCAGAGACAACTTAGATGAGAATTGCCCTCATGATGAATTTGAGACTGGGACTGATCCCATTGAAGATGACATGAGCGATGTAGAGAGTCTGCCAGAGGCTGAATATGTTCAAGCCACAGAGATCAACACTGAGCAGCTGATTGAACGTCTCTAAAACAATATCTGTCTTTTTATTTAGTAAATCAGGAAAGAACACTGCATCCCAGCTACGGTACAGAATAACATTGTTGAGGACCTCAGAACCATTGTTGATGCATTATGACACTACAGTGATCCCCTCAGGTTTCATCTGACAAATAAACTAATACATGTGGTTGAACAGGACCATCTCAGGGACTTGCTGAACAACTCTGCAGTATTTGAGGAATGCATTAGATGCATAATCTCTGAGTGGATGCTGGAGCATTACTGTGTGAAAGAACTGGACGTGGTCAGGACAATTGAAGTACCACTGAGCAACAAAGAAGGTTATAAAACAAGGTCATTTCAATACAGCTACATTTCCCCCAGGCTACACGAATATAAAGAGACATGAGACAAAACAATCATAATGAATCAGATTACATGGCCCCCAGGCTACATGAATATAAAGAGACATGAGACAAAACAATCATAATGAATCAGATTACATGGCCCCCAGGCTACATGAATATAAAGAGACATGAGACAAAACAATCATAATGAATCAGATTACATGGAGAGGGGGACCTGATCCTAGATCATAATGAATCAGATTACATGGAGAGGAGGGACCTGATCCTAGATCATAATGAATCAGGTTACATGGAGAGGAGGACCTGATCCTAGATCATAATGAATCAGATTACATGGAGAGGAGGACCTGATCCTAGATCATAATGAATCAGATTACATGGAGAGGAGGGACCTGATCCTAGATCATATTGAATCAGATTACATGGAGAGGAGGACCTGATCCTAGATCATATTGAATCAGATTACATGGAGAGGGGGGGGGCTGATCCTAGGTCAGTACCCTCCTCTGGGATACTGCTTGTATGAAACAGAACACATAGTTGTAAAGTCTAGTTACAGCAGGTGTTTACTGCCATCTAGTGGAAGATACCAATAAAACACTTTATTATCAGGGTGGGGAGACGGCTGAGCTGAAACAGAAAGTAAAGTTGTTCTTTTGTTCAGGATCCATTTTGAGACGACAGAGCAGAAAACACTATATGGAGATTATTGAAAAATAAAGTAAGTATTTCTGAAAAATAATTTATTCTAAAGGACAGAGTAAGAGAATGAATATCTGTAATGAGATATTACTAGTTAGTAGAACTGCCACTTGAGTTGCTGACAGACAGCAGTTTTCAAAGTGTAAACTAATCAGTAGGCCGACATGTTATCAGTAAAACGTCTGGTAAAGATGGTGGAGGAGCTTTTCAACTATATGGTTTTATGTTATCTCAGGGTTTCTCAATCCTTTTGTTCTTACCAGCACTTACACACCTGATTCAACTTATCATCAAATATTTAAAGACAGTTTAATATTTGAGGCATACAAATGAACATTCTCAAATTAAAACCTTTTGGGTTTGTAGGCCCACTTACAATTATTAAAGGCCTACACTAACTCACATTTTGCAGGAAAAAAAACACAACTAAACTTGGTTTCGAGTAAATTAAATGTTTATCAAAAATAATGTAAGAGAGATGTCTTGAAGAAACGCGTCTGGGTTTAGAACTCTGTGCCTCAGTGCGCTGCGACTGTGGGAAGTTCGTTTTGCATGGCCCGGTGCTACAGGTGGGTGGACATTTACTTTAAGGACCAATGGATTGGTATAAAATGCGCAAACTCTGCTCACCCGGGGAGCCGGGCAATGCAAAACAAATTCCCCCAGTGACCGTTACTTTATTTCCTTATATGAAATGTAAAGTAACTTTGTAGCCGACGCAGTTCCAGAATGTCTGTTGAAACTGTGACTCATATGGAACGTTAGAACAGTGGTGGAAACAGAACTCAGTTCTCAACTCAATTGTCATACTTGACTAAAAGTAAAGATTCCTTAATAGAAATTATTAAATTAAAAATGAAAGTCACCCAGTAAAATTCTACTTCAGTAAAAGTCTAAAAGTATTTGGTTTTAAATATTATTAAGTATCAAAAGTACATTTAATTGCTCAAATATACTTAATTATCAAAGTAAAAGTAAAGTAGTAATAATTTCAATTCCTTTTATTAATCAAACCAGACGGCACAACTTTCTTGTTATTTTAATTTCCGGATAGCCAGGGGAACACTCCAACACTCAGACATCATTTAAAAACAAAGTATTTGTGTTTAGTGAGTCCTCCAGATCAGAGGCAGGAGGGATGACCAGGGATGTTCTCTTGATAAGTGTGTGAATTAGACCATTTTCTGTCCTGCTAAGCATTCAAAATGTAACGAGTAATTTTGGGAGTCAGGGAAAATGTATGGAGTAAAAAAATCATTTTCTTCATGAATGTAGTGAAGTAAAAGTTGTTAAAAACATAAATAGTAATATATAAATAGTAAGTAGTACTTTAAAGTATTTAGAAGACAGATAAAAGTGTTAGAAGACAGATAAATGTGTTGATTTGTAGGAACCTGATGGTCTCTGTTGGAAATGTTGTGAAAAGTATCTGGCCTCAGCTATAAATATCTATAAATATCTTGCATTACTCATCTCATATGTATATACTGTATTCTATACTATTCTACTGTATCTTAGTCTATGCATTACTCATCTCATATGTATATACTGTATTCTATACTATTTTACTGTATCTTAGTCTATGTATTACTCATCTCATATGTATATACTGCATTCTATACTATTCTACTGTATCTTAGTCTATTCATTACTCATCTCATATGTATATACTGTATTCTATACTATTCTACTGTATCTTAGTCTATGTATTACTCATCTCATATGTATATACTGTATTCTATACTATTCTACTGTATCTTAGTCTATGCATTACTCATCTCATATGTATATACTGCATTCTATACTATTCTACTGTATCTTAGTCTATGCATTACTCATCTCATATGTATATACTGTATTCTATACTATTCTACTGTATCTTAGTCTATGCATTACTCATCTCATATGTATATACTGTATTCTATACTATTCTATCTTAGTCTATGCCGCTCTGACATTGTGACCAATAACATTTGATTTGATTTGATTTAGATTAGGCTATATGCATTACATGACCAAAAGTATGTGGACACCTGCTTGTCGAACATCTCATTCCAAAATCATAGGCATTAATATGGAGTTGTTCCCCCTTTGCTGCTATAACAGCCTCCACTCTTCTGGGAAGGCTTTGCACAAGATGTTGGAACATTGCTGCGGGGACTTGCTTCCATTCAGCCACAAGAGCATTAGGGAGGTCGGGCACTGATGTTGGGTGATTAGGCCTGGCTCGCAGTCGGCGTTCCAATTCATCCCAAAGGTGTTAGATTGGTTGAGGTCAGGGCTCTGTGCAGGCCAGTCAAGTTCATCCACACCGATCTCGACAAGCCATTTCTGTATGGACCTCGCTTTGTGCACGGGGGCATTGTCATGCTGAAACAGGAAATGGCCTTTCACCAAACTGTTTCCACAAAGTTGGAAGCACAGAATCGTCTAGAATGTAATTTTATACTGTAGCGTTAAGATTTCTCTTCACTAGAACTAGGGGGCCCGAACCATGAAAAACAGCCCAGACCATTATTCCTCCTCCACCAAACTTTACAGTTGGCACAATGCATTCGGGCAGGTAGCGTTTTCCTGGCATCCGCCAAACCCAGATTCGTCTGTCGGACTGCCAGATGGTGAAGCGTGATTCATAACTCCAACGAACACGTTTCCACTGTTCCAGAGTCCAATGGCAGCGAGCTTTACACCACTCAAACCGATGCTTGGCATTGCGCATGATGATCTTGTGTGCGGCTGCTCGACCATGGAAACTAATTTCTAACTAATGAAGCTCCAGACGAACAGTTATTTTGCTGACGTTGCAGATTGGAACTTGGTAGTGAGTGTTGCAACCGAGGACAGACCATTTTTATGCTCTTCTGCACTCGGTTGGCCCGTTCTGTGAGCTTGTGTGGCCTACCACTTCATGGTTGAGCCGTTGTTGCTCCTAGACGTTTCCACTTCACAATAACAGCACTTACAGTTGACCGGGGCAGCTCTAGCAGGGCAGGAATTTGACAAACTGACTTGTTGGTAAGGTGGCATCCTATGACATTTGTCTATGGAGATTGCATGGCGGTCTGCTCGATTCTATACATCTGTCAGCAGCGGGTGTGGCTGAAATAGCTGAATTCTCTCATTTGAAGGGGTGTCCACATACTTTTGTATATATAGTGTACATGCTCTGTCCTGCTACTGGTAGGACTATAACATTATGTGAACTGACCTGAACAGGTTTAGGATGGTCATCTATGATATGTAGGTTATATACAGTACATTCTCTGTCCTGCTACTGGTAGGTCTATAACATTATGTGAACTGACCTGAACAGGTTTAGGCTGGTCATCTTGGATATGTTGGTTATATACAGTACATTCTCTGCTCTGTAGCTGTATATAATACCATGGTTCTGCTCTGTAGCTGTATTGTCTATGATATGTAGGCTATAGCCTACTATTTAGGTTATAGCTGAGGTATAAACCTTGATCTGCATATCACTAACAAACTGCTATTATACATTATAACCTAGTCTACTTTCCATAATATAAAATCTCTTACTTGATGCAAAAAACCTTTCTGAATGGATCAATGATTTCCCCCTCAGATCAATCATGTCCATTTCAGCCCTTCTGTCTATATTCTCAGATACGTTTAGAAAATAACAGATTGAAAGACAATAAATAGCCTACTGTTAGTGAATACAAATAATTGTGAGACATGGCCTTGTGTTGCTGTACTGTCTAGAACTACCTTAACAAACAGTGATTTATTATTATTATTGACAGTTACCATGGAGATGAAATGTCACAACTACATGTTCATGTGATTGCATTAAATCACCTGACTGTTTCGACATGTCTGTTAGTAAATGTTTTATTTCTCAAAGAAATAATGAATAAATGAAAACCATTGGAAATCAATTATTTGTTGTCACTGTGTTAACCACAACCAACATGCTGGATCTCTGTTTAGGGGACAGTGCTCTAAAATGAGTCTCTCTGTGGAGAGAGAGGGGGGCCCTGCCTCTAAAATGAGTCTCTCCGGGGAGAGAGAGGAAGGGGGTCCTGCCTCTAAAATGCATCTCTCTGGGGGACATGACACCAAAGCTAAGAGGTAAGATGACAATTTTATGAAGATTTGATTAAGTTTATTTCCAAAATAAATAGCTATCTTAAGATGAATGCACTTACTGTAAATCACTCTGGATAAGAGAATCTGCTAAATCAGGGGTTCTCAATCCGGGGTCTGTGGAGGTACTGCAGGGGTTCTCAATCCGGGGTCTGTGGAGGTACTGCAGGGGTTCTCAATCCGGGGTCTGTGGAGGTACTGCAGGGGTTCTCAATCCGGGGGCTGTGGAGGTACTGCAGGGGTTCTCAATCCGGGGTCTGTGGAGGTACTGCAGGGGTTCTCAATCCGGGGTCTGTGGAGGTACTGCAGGGGTTCACAATCCGGGGTCTGTGGAGGTACTGCAGGGGTTCTCAATCCGGGGTCTGTGGAGGTACTGCAGGGGTTCTCAATCCAGGGTCTGTGGAGGTACTGCAGGGGTTCTCAATCCGGGGTCTGTGGAGGTACTGCAGGGGTTCTCAATCCGGGGTCTGTGGAGGTACTGCAGGGGTTCTCAATCCGGGGTCTGTGGAGGTACTGCAGGGGTTCCACGGCACCCTGACTGTACTCGTTACAATTTAAGACATTTGATAGAATTTTCACGACACGACCACTTTGCCTACTCTTAATTATTGACTAATATAATGGAATGCATATTTGTTTAACCAGTTCTGATCGTTGTTACAAGCAGATTTTTGACAATATAACCGTTATATCAACACACTCTTCACACCCGTTTAACAACTCTAAATATCTTTGGCATAGTAGCATCAAGTCCCTTCCCAATAATGTTGCCTACAACGTTGCATACAATGTTCATTTTCATGGAACACATATTACACCCTAGATGCCTTCAATTGCCCAATTTATAGCCATGCCCAATTTAGGATTATTATTTAACAACGTGATGTTGCGCTCCAAAGGGATAACTTGAAATAACATGATGTAGATAATTAAATAATCAAAAGAGAAACGTGTTTAGAAAATAAGGTTCCTTATAGAGCCAAAAAGGTTTCTATCACTTCCTTAAAATATGAAATCAATAAAAGTGAAATATATTTTTGGGTTCAGTGAAGATGAACCTCTAGAGTTCTGATCAACAAAAGGTTCATGTTTTGAGGACGTGAACCCAGCAGCCCTCCAGTGGTCAGATCAATTCCACCTGTTTTTTCCAGCGCCCGGCCCGGGATTCGAACCAGCTACCTTTCGGTCACAGCTCCAACTCCAACCTGAGTTAATCTTCAGAAATAAGCATGAGTTAATCTGCCAAAATGAAGACAAAATGCTATGCAGTTATACATGGTATCACTTGTTATACATAATTATTATACATAAATCATTGTCAAAAGCACAAGACATACTGTTGCATGTAGGTCTATATTATTAATGGATTGATCATATAGAAATATCAAAACATTATTTTTAAATACTCCAAAGCAATTACATGTGGCGCAGGAACCACTGACTCACTGCATGATTCTATAGTATTATCAAGACACCTGCTGTTAACTCTTAACTACTTAGGACAGCTCACGAGGTGTCCTAAATATCTGACGACTAGGTGGGACTAGAGACTTCATGCATAGCTTTAATTTATACCCATAAGTGTAAAATGGCTTTATTCTCAGCACTTATACGACCAATTTTCTACTCTGAGACACATTGGCGATATGGGCCAAGATCTCAAAACATTGTTATAAAAAAAACTTAGAATGTTTGTTTTACATAATAATAAAAAATGAATATTACTAATGTAACCCGCTGTAAAGACTGGGTTTAGTTGATTGTGTTGCACTGCTCATGTCCGCGTTCTGGAACTGCCCGCGTCCACGTACAGAACTGTCCGCGTCCACGTTCGGTGTGGCGCCAAGCATATTGTCCGGTTACGCGCAGAGTTGGCTGAGGTGATCTTGGGGAATAACGACGGAGTTCACTACCGTGTTGAGACACTGAAGTTTATTGTTCAATTAGCTTTTTTCTTTCCGGTCAGGGACAGTATGAGTGCAGCCAGATCCTTTTCACTCTCTATCCTTGTTTCATTTTGTGGTTCACCGGATTCATCATCGAGACGAGGGACAGACGAACGACCTGCTAACTAGTCAAGCTAGTCGGTACAGCTAGGCAAGCTAGCTAGCTACTATACCAGCAGCATCCTAGTTAACTTAGCTAACAATACATTATTCTCTCGTTGACGGATGCTGGCTACCTCTGTCCGGTTCTCCTCTCTTTACTAGATGGACGGTAACTTTAGTGTTTAACCCCTCTGTGTCCAAGGACCAATCTTTTTAATATTATTTTCAGGGCGCCTCAATAGCAGGTATTGAACACCGGGTAAATAATCACTAGTCAGAACCTCAACCTCAGTAAACATTCATTATAAAACACATCTTAATATCTGATATTGCGAGTAAACAACCTCGGAATAGAAAAGACAAGAACGCGTCTTCCAGCCCACCAATAAATTACATAATTCAACCCTCCCGGTTAGTAAATTTACCTCAACATGTCCCCGGAGAAGGCAGAGTAACGACACCAGCCTTTTAGCGGGGCTGACTACAACGCTCGCGATGCAAACTGAGCGTCTAGAAGTCAGTTCTATTTGTGACGCAGTTCGCGCTGCATCTCCTCATTGGTTTATAGAAGCAGGTACCCACGTGCCATCTCCTCATTGGTTTATAGAAGCAGGTATCCACGTGCCATCTCCTCATTTAGCAAAAAAATATAACTTAACATAAACATAACTTCTTTTAACAATAAAAGCTAATTTACGAACATTTCTGAACATGGATATATAGCTTTTTGGAATGAAACTCTTCTTATGTTTCCCCATCTGAGCTCAGAGTAGATGAGAGATGTAATGTTTGTCTCTGTTGTGTTGAAGTCCAATCAAGCAGGAGAGACCAGCCTCCCCTGTACCCAGCTGTGTGTCCATGAAGAGTGACTGGTCTATGGATCGTCCTCTAAACTTTAGAGAGGGAGACTTTTCTACTGTACAAAGGTAAGAAGAACTCATGGGTCATGGTCAGTGAGTTAAACAACACTGTCTCTAGTCATTTCTCCTCTCCCATTTTCCCATTTATTGTTGTTGTTTTCATAATCCATAGGCTAATCCTTTTGTCCATTTCCATAGTCCTAAAACAATATTGTGTGTGTGTGTGTGTGTGCACTCCCTGGATGAGGAGATGTAATCTCATGTTTTGTCCACAGAAACCAACAGGAGAGATCAGAGTCAGAGATTCTCAGTGGTCAGTCTTCCCAGAGTCATCAAACAGACCTGGACTCCATATTCAGTGTATGTGGTCCTGTTATGTGTTATGTACATTTGTTTTTGTTTACCTCAAGTAAAGTTGATCTGTCAATCATTCATTAATGTGTTAATGAGAAAACATTTATTCTCTTGCTTAACTTATTCACTTCATTTATTTCAGTTGCTTGAAGAGAAAATTATGACATTTGTGAAGAACGAGCTGAAGATGTTCAAGAGGATTCTTAGTCCAGAACTCCCAGAAGGCTTTGAGAGTCAGAAGCAGGATAAGGAAGTGGTGGATGCTGAAGATGAGAAGCAGGAGAGCAGTGCCAGAGAGGGGGCTCTGAAGATCACACTGCACGTCCTGAGGAAAATGAACCAGAAGGAGCTTGCTGACACACTGGAGAAATGTAAGATCTGTCTGCCTCATGATGAATGCTGTTTTATAACATTTAGAAGCTGTAGCTAAAGTACAGCTAAAGTAGCTGTGTAACTCAATGACATTGTAGGAGCCTTAACACAACACCTAGTGACCTCATCAAGTAGCAGCAGGGATGTGTTGTGGTGATTAATTTAGAGAGAGAGACAACATTAATAATACCATCAATAATACCAATAATAATATAATCAGTCACACCAGTCTGTAATGCATTATGAAAACATTTACACATTTATACAGTCAGTTAAGAGAATCAATTATTATAATGTAAAACTTTATAACAGTCCTACAATACTGTAGGCATTAAAACAGACGTAATATTAATATCCTCTGTGTTATTTCTAGATTCAGATGAGCTTGCTGTGATTTGCCAACGTGAACTTAAATCTAATCTAAAGAAGAAGTTTCAATGTGTATTTGAGGGGATCGCTAAACAAGGAAACCCAACACTTCTCAATAAGATCTACACAGAGCTCTACATCACAGAGGGTGGAACAGGAGAGGTCAATAATGAACATGAGCTGAGACAGATTGAGACAACAACCAGGAAACAAGCAAGACCAGAGACTGCAATCAAATGTAACGACATTTTCAAACCCTTATCTGGACAAGACAAACTTATCAGAACTGTGCTGACAAAAGGAGTCGCTGGCATTGGAAAAACAGTCTCTGTGCAGAAGTTTATTCTCGACTGGGCTGAAGGAAAAGCAAATCAGGATGTCCAATTTGTATTTTCATTCCCTTTCCGGGAGCTAAATTTGATGAATGAGGACAAACACACTTTCATTGAACTTCTTAATCACTTCTCAATGGAAACCAAACAATCAAGAATCTCCAACTACGACAAGTACAAAGTTCTGTTCATCTTTGATGGTCTGGATGAGTGCCGACTGCCCCTAGACTTCCAGAAGAACAAGATCTGTTGGGACGTCACAGAGTCAACCTCAGTGGATGTTCTGCTGACAAATCTCATCAGGGGAAATCTGCTTCCCTCTGCTCTCCTCTGGATAACTTCCCGACCTGCAGCAGCCAGCAAGATCCCTTCAGGGTGTGTTGACCAGGTGACAGAGGTACGAGGGTTCAATGACCCACAGAAGGAGGAGTACTTCATGAGGAGATTCAATGATGAGGAAATGGCCAGCAGAATCATCTCACACATAAAGACATCAAGGAGCCTCCACATCATGTGCCACATTCCAGTCTTCTGTTGGATTTCTGCAACAGTCCTTGAACCCATGCTGAAACATAAGAGAGAAGAGATGCCCAAGACTCTGACTGAGATGTACACATGCCTTGTGGTGTTTCATACCAAACAGAAGAATGAAAAGTATCTTGGGAATGAAGAGACAGGTCCACACTGGAATAAAGAGAGCATTCTGTCACTGGGAAAACTGGCTTTTCAACAGCTTATGAAGGGCAATCTGATTTTCTATGAAGAAGACCTGAAAGAGGCTGGCATTGATGTCAGTGAAGCCTCAGTGTACTCAGGATTGTGCACACGGCTCTTTAAAGGGGAATGTGGGCTGTACCAGGACAAGGTGTACTGCTTTGTTCATCTGAGCATTCAGGAGTTTCTGGCTGCTGTATATGTGTTCCTCTCATTCATCAACAACAATGAGAATCTAATGGCCGAACCGCAATCAACGTCCAGGAACCTTTCTGCGCTGTTCAGAGACAAGCATAAAGTTACTGTCTACAAGAGTGCTATGGATAAAGCCTTACAAAGTGAGACGGGAAACCTGGACCTTTTCCTCCGCTTCCTTCTGGGCCTCTCACTGGAGTCCAATCAGAAGCACTTACGAGGTCTACTGACAAAGACAAGAAGCAGCTCACAGAGCCATGAAGAAACAGTCAAGTACATCAAGGAGAAGATCGGGAAGAATCCTTCTCCAGAGAGGAGCATCAATCTGTTCCACTGTCTGAATGAACTGAATGACCATTCTCTAGTGGAGGAGATCCAAAGCTTCCTGAACTCAGGAAGTCTCTCAAAACCCAACCTGTCACCTGCACAGTGGTCAGCCCTGGTCTTTGTGTTGCTGACTTCAGAAAAGGAGCTGGATGTGTTTGACCTGAAGAAATACTCCAGATCAGAGGAAGGTCTTCTGAGGCTGCTGCCAGTGGTCAAAGCCTCCAGAGCTGCTCTGTGAGTAAATAAAATGACATATAAGAACTAATCATCAGAAAGAAATTTTCAGTTTAGGGAAATATGTCTTATAATATGTATATAATATTAAATTGAATAACATATTGAAAAAATGCATTGATGTTCACATTAGTATAACATTATGACCATACAATTCTAGGAGATGGAAGATGAATCTATATGTTGTTTTGGATAATAAACCAAATGCATCTGCCATTGTCCTTCTACACTACTGGTGTTAAATTAACAGTGTGTTTGTGAAGTCATGATGATCTCTTTGTCAGGCTGTCAGGCTGTGGAGTCACAGAGGAAGGCTGTGCTTCTCTGGTCTCAGCTCTGAGGTCAAACCCCTCACACCTGAGAGAGCTGGACCTGAGCTACAATCACCCAGGAGACTCAGGAGTGAAGCTGCTCTCTGCTGGACTGGGGAATCCCCACTGTAAACTGGAGACTCTGAGGTCAGTATTCCTGTAGTTGGTCAACAAGTGATAACTGTTCACCAGATCCACATGTGTTTACCAGACACACATAGTCCACACCATATGTGTTTGGAAAGTGAAGCTTACAGTTTTACATTTGGTGCTATGCTCCACCATTTTGGATTTGAAATAGAATGTTTCATATTAGGTGACAGTACAGAATGTCACCTTCTATTTGAGGTTAATGGTGAGAGGTTGGTAAGTTTTGCTGTAGTCTCTGTTATTGGTAATGGTGAGATGTTAGTATGTTTTGTTGTATCCTCTGTTATTGGTAATGGTGAGAGGTTAGCATGTTTTGTTGTAGTCTCTGTTATTGTTAATGGTGAGAGGTTAGCATGTTTTGTTGTAGCCTCTGTTATTGGTAATGGTGAGAGGTTAGCATGTTTTGTTGTAGTCTCTGTTATTGTTAATGGTGAGAGGTTAGCATGTTTTGTTGTAGCCTCTGTTATTGGTAATGGTGAGAGGTTAGCATGTTTTGTTGTAGTCTCTGTTATTGTTAATGGTGAGAGGTTAGCATGTTTTGTTGTATCCTCTGTTATTGGTAATGGTGAGAGGTTAGCATGTTTTGTTGTAGTCTCTGTTATTGTTAATGGTGAGAGGTTAGCATGTTTTGTTGTAGCCTCTGTTATTGGTAATGGTGAGAGGTTAGCATGTTTTGTTGTAGTCTCTGTTATTGTTAATGGTGAGAGGTTAGCATGTTTTGTTGTAGCCTCTGTTATTGGTAATGGTGAGAGGTTAGTATGTTTTGTTGTGTCCTCTGTTATTGGTAATGGTGAGAGGTTAGTATATTTTGTTGTAGCCTCTGTTATTGGTAATGGTGAGAGGTTAGTATGTTTTGTTGTGTCCTCTGTTATTGGTAATGGTGAGAGGTTAGTATGTTTTGTTGTAGTCTCTGTTATTGGTAATGGTGAGAGGTTAGCATGTTTTGTTGTAGCCCCTGTTATTGGTAATGTTGAGAGGTTAGCATGTTTTGTTGTAGTCTCTGTTATTGGTAATGGTGAGAGGTTAGCATGTTTTGTTGTAGCCTCTGTTATTGGTAATGGTGAGAGGTTAGCATGTTTTGTTGTGGCCTCTGTAATTTTCTCACTCATTATTATTCATGATTCATTCATGATCTTTCTCAGTCACAGGCTTGATGAAGTCATTGTGTTCAAAGAATATGGGACCAAATACTAACCGTTTAACTTCTTTAATACACTATAAGTGAATTGGTCAGAATACTTATGACTTCTTCAAATAGGGGACTAGATACATAAAGTGCTTTTAGTTTTCTAAATTGTGAAACAGATATGTATTAAAATACCCTCAAATAAAAGGTGACATTATATACTGTCACCTTATATGAAACATTTGATCTCAAATCCAAAATGCTGGAGTATTGAGCCACATTTAAAATGTTAGCTTCACTGTCAAAATAGATATGGTGTGGACTGTATACTCAATACAATCTAAATCTGATACCTCACTGTCTGTCTTTTGACTGATACTGCTTTTTAAACTGGTCTGGTCAGTCTACTCAAATATTTGTACTAAACATTTTTCTATCTACAAGCAATACTTTGATCATTTTTAATGAAACATCCATTTCTGAATAGATAAGACAGGTTTCAGGACACTGATGTATCTGAAAATGTTAAAAAAAATATACTGTCACTATTTTCACCACCAAAGAATAGCAGTGTGGTTTTAATATGATTTGACTCTTTGCAGGCTGTCAGGCTGTCTAGTCACAGAGGAAGGCTGTGCTTCTCTGGTCTCAGCTCTGAGGTCCAACCCCTCACACCTGAGAGAGCTGGATCTGAGTAACAATGACCTGAAGGATTCAGGAGTGAAGCTGCTCTCTGCTGGACTGGGGAATCCCCACTGTAAACTGGAGACTCTGAGGTCAGTATTCCTGTAGTTGGTCAAATAGTGATAACTGTTCACCAGATCCACATGTGTTTACCAGACACACATAGTCCACACCATATGTGTTTGGACAGTGAAGCTTACAGTTTTACATTTGGTGCTATGCTCCAGCATTTTGGATTTGAGATAGAATTTTTCATATTAGGTGACAGTACAGAATGTCACCTTCTATTTGAGGGAATTCATACATATATTTTACCGTTTAGATATGAATAATGATGAATAACAACTTTATAGAGGCACAAATATCAGTATAAATGCTAATCTCCCCTGATATTGGTAATGGTGAGAGGTTAGCATGTTTTGTTGTAGCCTCTGTTATTGGTAATGGTGAGAGGTTAGCATGTTTTGTTGTAGCCTCTGTTATTGGTAATGGTGAGAGGTTAGCATGTTTTGTTGTAGCCTCTGTTATTGGTAATGGTGAGAGGTTAGCATGTTTTGTTGTAGCATCTGTTATTGGTAATGGTGAGAGGTTAGCATGTTTTGTTGTTGCCTCTGTTATTGGTAATGGTGAGAGGTTAGCATGTTTTGTTGTATCCTCTGTTATTGGTAATGGTGAGAGGTTAGCATGTTTTGTTGTCGTCTCTGTTATTGGTAATGGTGAGAGGTTAGCATGTTTTGTTGTATCCTCTGTTATTGGTAATGGTGAGAGGTTAGCATGTTTTGTGGTAGCCTCTGTTATTGTTAATGTGAGAGGTTAGCATGTTTTGTTGTAGCCTCTGTTATTGGTAATGGTGAGAGGTTAGCATGTTTGGTTGTAGCCTCTGTTATTGGTAATGGTGAGAGTTAGTATGTTTTGTTGTAGCCTCTGTTACTGGTAATGGTGAGAGGTTAGCATGTTTTGTTGTAGCCTCTGTTATTGGTAATGGTGAGAGGTTAGCATGTTTTGTTGTAGTCTCTGTTATTGGTAATGGTGAGAGGTTAGCATGTTTTGTTGTAGCCTCTGTTATTGGTAATGGTGAGAGGTTAGCATGTTTTGTTGTAGTCTCTGTTATTGGTAATGGTGAGAGGTTAGCATGTTTTGTTGTAGTCTCTGTTATTGGTAATGGTGAGAGGTTAGCATGTTTTGTTGTAGCCTCTGTTATTGGTAATAGTGAGAGGTTAGTATGTTTTGTTGTAGCCTCTGTTATTGGTAATGGTGAGAG
This sequence comes from Salvelinus namaycush, assembly GCF_016432855.1. Lineage (NCBI taxonomy): Eukaryota > Metazoa > Chordata > Actinopteri > Salmoniformes > Salmonidae > Salvelinus > Salvelinus namaycush. Next base: position 266,061 of record NW_024061386.1, on the reverse strand, counting down.
GTTAGCATGTTTTGTTGTGGCCTCTGTTATTGGTCATGGTGAGAGGTTAGCATGTTTTGTTGTAGCCTCTGTTATTGGTAATGGTGAGAGGTTAGTATATTTTGTTGTAACCTCTGTTATTGGTAATGGTGAGAGTTTAACATGTTTTGTTGTGGCCTCTGTTTTGGTAATGGTGAGAGGTTAGCATGTTTTGTTGTAGTCTCTGTTATTGGTAATGGCGAGAGGTTAGCATGTTTTGTTGTAGCCTCTGTTATTGGTAATGGTGAGAGGTTAGCATGTTTTGTTGTAGCCTCTGTTATTGGTAATGGTGAGAGGTTAGTATGTTTTGTTGTAGCCTCTGTTATTGGTAACGGTGAGCGGTTAGCATGTTTTGTTGTAGCCTCTGTTATTGGTAATGGTGAGAGGTTAGCATGTTTTGTTGTAGCCTCTGTTATTGGTAATGGTGAGAGGTTAGTATGTTTTGTTGTAACCTCTGTAACTTTCTCACTCATTATTATTCATGATTCATTCATAATTTTTCTTAATCAAGACATAATCAGGATTAATTTAGTATTGTTTAGAAACATGTTATCTACTCACTTAGACGGAAAATTACTCCAGTCATCATCCACCATTTTAATATTGGGAAAAACACAACCAAAACACAACCAAAACAAACTGCAAGTACAATCAATGAGTTTGAGTCACAGGCTTGATGAAGTCATTGCGTTAAAGGAATATCAGACCAAATACTACATTTTTGACTACTTTAATACACTATGAGTTAATTGGTCAGAATACTTATGACTTCTTCAAATAGGGGGACTAGATACATAAAGTGCTTTCATTTCTAAACATGAAACAGATTTGTATTAAAATACCCTCAAATAAAAGGTGACATTATATACTGTCACCTCATATGAAACATTTGATCTGAAATCCAAAATGTTAGAGTATTGAGCCACATTTAAAATGTTAGCTTCACTGTCAAAATAGATATGGTGTGGACTGTATACTTAATACAATCTAAATCTGATACCTCACTGTCTGTCTTTTGACTGATACTGCTTTTTAAACTGGTCTGGTCAGTCTACTCAAATATTTGTACTATACATGTTTCTATCTGCAGGCAATACTTTGATCATTTGTCATTTTTAATGAAACATCCATTTATAAATAGATATGGCAGGTTTCAGGACACTGATGTATCTGAATATGTTGAAATAATATACTGTCACTATTTTCACCACCAAAGAATAGCAGTGTGATTTTAATATGATTTGACTCTTTGCAGGCTGTCACGCTGTCTAGTCACAGAGGAAGGCTGTGCTTCTCTGGTCTCAGTTCTCAGTTCAAACCCCTCACACCTGAGAGAGCTGGATCTGAGTAACAATGACCTGAAGGATTCAGGAGTGAAGCTGCTCTCTGCTGGACTGGGGAATCCCCACTGTAAACTGGAGACTCTGAGGTCAGTATTCCTGTAGTTGGTCAACAAGATTTTGTATTGTATTTATTATGGATCCCCATTAGTTCCTGCTAAAGCAGCAGCTACTCTTCCTAGGGTCCTGGGGTCCAGCAAAATTAAGCCAGTTCATACAATTTTACAACATTACAATACATTCACAGATTTCAGAACACACTGTGTGCCCTCAGGCTCCTACCACATATCTACAGTGTGTGTGTGTGTGTGTATGTTAGTGTGTATGTTAGTGTGTATGTTAGTGTGTGTGTGTGTGTGTGTGTGTGTGTGTGTGTGTGTGTGTGTGTGTGTGTGTGTGTGTGTGTGTGTGTGTGTGTGTGTGCCAATGTGTGTATCTCTTCACAGGCCCCGCTGTTCCATAAGGTGTTTTTTTAAAATCTAATTTTAATGCTTGCATCAGTTACTTAATGTGGAATAGAGTTCCATGTAGTACTGTGTGCCTCCCATAGTCTGTTCTGGACTTGCGGACTGTGAAGAGACCTCTTGTGGCATGTCTTGTGGGGTATACATGGGTGTCTGAGCTGTGAGCTAGTTGTTTAAAAAGACAGCTCGGTACATTCAGAATGTCAGCACGTTTTACAAAAACTGGTAGTGATGAAGTCAATCTCTCCTCCACTTTCAGCCAGGAGAGATTGACATGCATATTATTAATGTTAGCTCTCTGTGTCCATCCAAGGGCCAACCGTGCTGCCCTGTTCTGAGCCAATTGCAACTTTCCTAAATCCTTTTTTGTGGCACCTGACCACATGACTGAACAGTAGTCAAGATGCGATAAAACCAGGGCCTGTAGGACCTGCCTTGTTGATAGTGTTGTTAAGAAGGTAGAAACTAGGGCCTGTAGGACCTGCCTTGTTGATGGTGTTGTTAAGAAGGTAGAAACTAGGGCCTGTAGGACCTGCCTTGTTGATAGTGTTGTTAAGAAGGTAGAAACGAGGGCCTGTAGGATCTGCCTTGTTGATGGTGTTGTTAAGAAGGTTGAAACTAGGGCCTGTAGGACCTGCCTTGTTGATAGTGTTGTTAAGAAGGTAGAAACTAGGCCCTGTAGGACCTGCCTTGTTGATAGTGTTGTTAAGAAGGTAGAAACTAGGGCCTGTAGGACCTGCCTTGTTGATAGTGTTGTTAAGAAGGTAGAAACTAGGGCCTGTTGGACCTGCCTTGTTGATGGTGTTGTTAAGAAGGTAGAAACTATGGCCTGTAGGACCTGCCTTGTTGATAGTACTGTTAAGAAGGTAGAAACTAGGGCCTGTAGGACCTGCCTTGTTGATAGTGTTGTTAAGAAGGTAGAAACTAGGGCCTGTAGGACCTGCCTTGTTGATGGTGTTGTTAAGAATGTAGAAACTAGGGCCTGTATGACCTGCCTTGTTGATGGTGTTGTTAAGAAGGTAGAAACTAGGGCCTGTATGACCTGCCTTGTTGAAAGTGTTGTAACCGTAATTCATGGCGGAATTATTGTTTAACATTTTTCAACATAAATATGAATTAACAGCATAAAGACTTCTTACTTTTTGATGAGCTTCCATCAGAATCTTGGGCAAGTGGTCCTTTGTCCAGAACAATCGTCTTTTGGTTGAAAGATGTCCTCTACTACTGTAGAATTAGCAGCTTCCCTGTAAAACATTTAAAAAATCAGAAATGATGGCTGGATTCACAAGATGTTGGGCTTTCATTTGCTGTATGCTGTGTATTTTTCAGAAATGTTTTAGGATGAGTATTTTGGTAATTGACGTCGGTCTCTGTAATTATTCCGGCTGCTTCCAACGCTATTTCAGATTGCAGCTGCAATGTAGAACTGTGATTTATACCTGAAATATGCACATTTTTCTAAAAAAACATATGCTATACCATAAATATGTTATCAGACTGTCATCTTATGAAGTTGTTTCTTGGTTAGTGGCTATATATATCTTTATTTAGTCGAAATTGTGATAGCTGCCCATGCAGGAAAAAACTGGTGGAGTAAAAAAAGTGGTGCCTTTTGCTAACGTGGTTAGCTAATAGATTTACATATTGTGTCTTCCCTGTAAAACATTTTAAAAATCAGAAATGATGGCTGGATTCACAAGATCTGTATCTTTCATCTGGTGTCTTGGACTTGTGATTTAATGATATTTAGATGCTTGTATTTACTTGTGACGCTATGCTAGGCTATGCTAGTCAGCTTTTTTACTGTGGGGGGTGCTCCCGGATCCGGGTTTGGTAGCAGTGAAAGGTTAAACTGCCTCGTACTTAATTCTTGCTCGTACAATATGCATATTATTATTACTATTGGATAGAAAACAATCTCTAGTTTCCAAAACCGTTTGAATTATGTCTGTGGGTGAACCAGAACTCTTTCTACAGCGAAAATCATGACAGGACATGCGAAGTTCAGAAAAATAGTCTCTGTTCTCAGATCAGTTTAAAGCTCTGTGTGTGCCCTATGGATCGAAATGAACTGCACCCGCCTTCCCCTGGATGTCAGTAACCAATGAGAAGTGGAATGGTGATTCTACGTATTTCTCAGAGCTTATAAAAGGGCAAGGAACGAGGTGCGCTCTCTTTTCGACTTCCGCCATTACGCAACGCAAGACCTCAGGATAGCATTTTGAAACGCTCAGTTATCGGCCTTAGATATGTCCGTCTGTAATTTAATTCGGTATAGGTGTTTGAAACATCATAACGAAGTTATTTGAAACCGATTTATATCAGTTTATGCGAGTATATTGCTATTTTCGGAATTTTCGTAGTATTGCGTTTGAGGATTTGGACATGTGTGTGCCACGTAGCTATTGTTAGCTGCTAGTTCCGAAGTTGAAGAGGACGTTTTACAACAAAGCAACGATTATTTTGGACAAAAGGACACCTTGCCCAAGATTCTGATGGAAGCTCGTCCAAAAGTAAGAACTGTTTATGATTTTATTCCGTATTTATGTGGAAAAATGTAAACGCATTTTTCGGCCAATATTGCGGCACTAGTCTGGCTGTAACGCACACTGTATGTCTAGTAAGGTTAATTTTAAAAATCTAAATCAGCGGTTGCATTAATAACCAATGCATCTTTCATTAGCTGTCCAACCTGTATTTTTTTAGTCAATCTAATCGATAAATAATCGTAAACTTAGGTGCCCTTCCAAGATGGTGCCGGCCAGAATGCATGCCATGTTTTGACAGATTACATAGCATAACCACGATTTGTGATGCTAAATATGCACATTTTCGAACAAACTCTATATGCATTGTGTAATATGATGTTACAGGACTGTCATCTGAAGAATTCTGAGAAGGTTAGTGAAAAAATGTATATATTTTGGTGGTGATAACGTTATCGCGCTTTTTGCCTCGAATCAATGCTGGGGTGATGTTAGCTCATGTGGTATGCTAATATAACGATATATTGTGTTTTCGCTGTAAAACACTTAGAAAATCTGAAATATTGTCTGGATTCACAAGATGTTGGGCTTTCATTTGCTGTACGCTGTGTATTTTTCAGAAATGTTTTAAGATGAGTAATTAGGTAATACACGTTGCTCTCTGTAGTTATTCTAGTCGCTTTGGTGAGTTTTGTGATAGTGGCTGCAATGGTAAACTATGATTTATACCTGAAAAATGCACATTTTTCTAAAAAAACATATGCTATACCATAAATATGTTATCAGACTGTCATCTTATGAAGTTGTTTCTTGGTTAGTGGCTATATATATCTTTATTTAGTCGAAATTGTGATAGCTGCCCATGCAGGAAAAAAATGGTGGAGAAAAAAAAGTTGTGTCTTTTGCTATGATGGTTAGCTAATAGATTTACATATTGTGTCTTCCCTGTAAAACATTTTAAAATCGGAAATGATGGCTGGATTCACAAGATCTGTATCTTTCATTTGGTGTCTTGGACTTGTGATTTCATGAACATTTGATTATATGATATCCCTGTGGCTTTAGGCTAGGCTATGCTAGTCAGCTTTTTTGATGGGGGGGATCCCGGATCCGGGGTTGTGACTCGTTAGAGGTTAAGAAGGTAGAAACTAGGGCCTGTAGGACCTGCCTTGTTGATAGTGTTGTTAAGAAGGTAGAAACTAGGGCCTGTAGGACCTGCCTTGTTGATGGTGTTGTTAAGAAGATAGAATCTAGGGCCTGTAGGACCTGCCTTGTTGATAGTATTGTTAAGAAGGCAGAGCAGTGCTTTATTATGGACAGACTTCTCCCCATCTTAGCTACTGTTGTATCAATATGTTTTGAACATGACAGTTTACAATCTAGTGTTACTTCAAGCAGTTTAGTCATCTCAACTTGCTCAATTTAAACATGATTTATTACAAGATTTAATTGAGGTTTAAGTTTTAGTGAGTGATTTGTCCCAAATTCAATGTTTTTAGTTTTATAAATATTTAGGGCTAACTTATTCCTTGCCACCCACTCTGAAACTAACTGCAGCTCTTTGTTAATTGTGGAGGAGAGGCTTGTAATGGCTGGAGGGGAATAAGTGGAATGGTATCAAACACGTGGTTTCCATGTGTTCCATTTCATTCACTCTGTTCCAGACATTATGAGAGGTTAAGTGTTGCAGTCATTTCAGTCGCTGACGTGTTGAGTCATCCACATACATAGACACACTGGCCTTACTCAAAGTGGCATGTTGAGTCATCCACATACATAGACACACTGGCCTTACTCAAAGCCAGTGGCATGTTGAGTCATCCACATACATAGACACACTGGTCTTACTCAAAGTGGCATGTTGAGTCATCCACATACATAGACACACTGGCCTTACTCAAAGCCAGTGGCATGTTGAGTCATCTACATACATAGACACTCTGGCCTTACTCAAAGTGGCATGTTGAGTCATCCACATTCATAGACACACTGGTCTTACTCAAAGTGGCATGTTGAGTCATCTACATACATAGACACACTGGCCTTACTCAAAGTGGCATGTTGAGTCATCTACATACATAGACACTCTGGCCTTACTCAAAGTGGCATGTTGAGTCATCCACATTCATAGACACACTGGTCTTACTCAAAGTGGCATGTTGAGTCATCCACATACATAGACACACTGGTCTTACTCAAAGTGGCATGTTGAGTCATCCACATACATAGACACACTGGCCTTACTCAAAGTGGCATGTTGAGTCATCCACATACATAGACACACTGGCCTTACTCAAAGCCAGTGGCATGTTGAGTCATCTACATACATAGACACTCTGGCCTTACTCAAAGTGGCATGTTGAGTCATCCACATACATAGACACACTGGCCTTACTCAAAGTGGCATGTTGAGTCATCCACATACATAGACACACTGGTCTTACTCAAAGTGGCATGTTGAGTCATCTACATACATAGACACACTGGCCTTACTCAAAGCCAGTGGCATGTTGAGTCATCCACATACATAGACACACTGGCCTTACTCAAAGCCAGTGGCATGTTGAGTCATCTACATACATAGACACACTGGCCTTACTCAAAGCCAGTGGCATGTTGAGTCATCTACATACATAGACACACTGGCCTTACTCAAAGCCAGTGGCGTGTTGAGTCATCTACATACATAGACACACTGGCCTTACTCAAAGTGGCATGTTGAGTCATCCACATTCATAGACACACTGGCCTTACTCAAAGTGGCATGTTGAGTCATCCACATACATAGACACACTGGTCTTACTCAAAGTGGCATGTTGAGTCATCTACATACATAGACACACTGGCCTTACTCAAAGTGGCATGTTGAGTCATCCACATACATAGACACACTGGTCTTACTCAAAGTGGCATGTTGAGTCATCTACATACATAGACACACTGGCCTTACTCAAAGTGGCATGTTGAGTCATCTACATACATAGACACACTGGCCTTACTCAAAGCCAGTGACATGTTGAGTCATCCACATACATAGACACACTGGCCTTACTCAAAGTGGCATGTTGAGTCATCCACATACATAGACACACTGGCATGTCGTTAGTAAATATTGTAATAAAATAATATAAAAAATAAAAACCTGTTCACTCAATGACTAACTTTTCACCAGATCCACATGTGTTTACCAGACATACATAGTCCACAACATATGTGTTTGGACAGTGAAGCTTACAGCTTCACTCCAGCATTTTGGATTTGAGATAGAATGTTTCATATTAGGTGACAGTACAGAATGTCACCTTTTATTTGAGGTTAAAGGTGAGAGGTTAGCATGTTTTGTTGTAGCCTCTGTTATTGGTAATGGTGAGAGGTTAGTATGTTTTCTTGTAGCCTCTGTTATTGGTAATGGTGAGAGGTTACCATGTTTTGTTGTAGCCTCTGTTATTGGTAATGGTGAGAGGTTAGTATGTTTTCTTGTAGCCTCTGTTATTGGTAATGGTGAGAGGTTACCATGTTTTGTTGTAGCCTCTGTTATTGGTAATGGTGAGAGGTTAGTATGTTTTCTTGTAGTCTCTGTTAGTGGTAATGGTGAGAGGTTAGCATGTTTTGTTGTAGCCTCTGTTATTAGTAATGGTGAGAGGTTAGCATGTTTTGATGTAGCCTCTGTTATTGGTAATGGTGAGAGGTTAGCATGTTTTGTTGTATCCTCTGTTATTGGTAATGGTGAGAGGTTAGCATGTTTTGTTGTAGACTCTGTTATTGGTAATGGTGAGAGGTTAGCATGTTTTGTTGTGGCCTCTGTTATTGGTAATGGTGAGAGGTTAGCATGTTTTGTTGTAGTCTCTGTTATTGGTAATGGTGAGAGGTTAGCATGTTTTGTTGTAGTCTCTGTTATTGGTAATGGTGAGAGGTTAGCATGTTTTGTTTTAGCCTCTGTTATTGGTAATGGTGAGAGGTTAGCATGTTTTGTTGTAGCCTCTGTTATTTGTAATGGTGAGAGGTTAGCAGGTTTTGTTGTAGCCTCTGTTATTGGTAATGGTGAGAGGTTAGCATGTCTTGTTGTAGCCTCTGTTATTGGTAATGGTGAGAGGTTAGCATGTTTTGTTGTAGCCTCTGTTATTAGTAATGGTGAGAGGTTAGCATGTTATGTTGTAGCCTCTGTTATTGGTAATGGTGAGAGGTTAGCATGTTTTGTTGTAGCCTCTGTTATTGGTAATGGTGAGAGGTTAGCATGTTTTGTTTTAGTCTATTATTGGTAATGGTGAGAGGTTAGCATGTTTTGTTGTAGCCTCCAACTTTCTCACTCATTATTATTCATGATTCATTCATGATCTTTCTCAGTCATTGCAGTCACAGGCTTGATGTAGTCATTGTGTTCAAAGAATATGGGACCAAATAGTATACTTTTGACCACTTTAATACACTATGAGTGAATTGGTCAGAATACTTCAAATAAAAGGTGATACCCTCAAATAATAGCAGTGTGGTTTAAGGCACAAGGCGAGACCCAGATGGCACGGGAGGCAGATGGTTAGAGTCTTTGATATTTATTAATATAGGCAAAAGGTCATAACCAGATCAGAGTCCAGGAGGTACAGTTTGGCAGGCAGACTCGAGGTCAGGACAGGCAGAATGGTCAGGCAGGCTAGAGGTCAGGACAGGCAGAATGGTCAGGCAGGCTAGAGGTCAGGACAGGCAGAATGGTCAGACAGGCTAGAGGTCAGGCAGGCTAAAGGTCAGGACAGGCAGAATGGTCAGGCAGACTTGAGGTCAGGACAGGCAGACTGGTCAGGCAGGCAGAATGGTCAGGCAGGCTAGAGGTCAGGACAGGCAGAATGGTCAGGCAGGCTCGAGGTCAGGACAGGCAGAATGTTTAGGCAGGCTAGAGGTCAGGACATGCAGAATGGTCAGGCAGGCTAGAGGTCAGGACAGGCAGAATGGTCAGGCAGGCTAGAGGTCAGGACAGGCAGAATGGTCAGGCAGGCTAGAGGTCAGGACATGCAGAATGGTCAGGCAGGCTAGAGGTCAGGACAGGCAGAATGGTCAGGCAGGCTAGAGGTCAGGACAGGCAGAATGGTCAGACAGGCTAGAGGTCAGGACAGGCAGAATGGTCAGGCAGGTGGCTACAGTGTCCAGAAAACAGGCAAGGGACAAAAACCGGGAGGACTATCAAAAAAGAATAGAAGCAGGAGTAGGGATAAACGCTGGTTGACTTGATAAACATGTAAGACAAACTGGTAGAGAGAAACAGGAAACACAGGGATAAATACACCAGGGAAACACAGGGATATATACACCAGGGGAACACAGGGATATATACACCAGGAAACACAGGGATATATACATCAGGGACACACAGGGATATATACATCAGGGAAACACAGGGATATATACACCAGGGAAACACAGGGATATATACACCAGGGAAACACAGGGATATATACACCAGGGAAACATGACATGACATGAATATGGAGAAAAATATACTGTCACTATTTTCACCACCAAAGAATATCAGTGTGATTTTAATATGATTTGACTCTTTGCAGGCTGTCAGGCTGTCTAGTCACAGAGGAAGGCTGTGCTTCTCTGGTCTCAGCTCTGAGGTCAAACCCCTCACACCTGAGAGAGCTGGACCTGAGCTACAATCACCCAGGAGACTCAGGAGTCAGACTGCTCTCTGCTGGACTGGAGGATCCACACTGCAGACTGGAGAAACTCAAGTATGTAGAGGGTTTATGTCAATGTTCATATCAGACATGTTTGACTTATCAGGCTGGTTAAGACAAACATTCTTACCACCACTTGGACAAAGTTAAATGCTGACTGTGTGTGTGTCAGTGTGTGTGTGTGTGTCCTGTGTATCCCTCAATGACTGTCTGTTCTTCTGCTTACCGCTACAGTGTTGAACATGGTGGAGAGTACACAATGAAACCTGGGCTTAGAAAATGTGAGTGTTGACTGCTGTGAAGAATATGACTAAGAATAAGTCTTAATTCAAGTTAAGTCAAAGTCAAAGACCACCATCATTACTTACTTGGTCATATTAAATATCAGCTGTAGTTCTACAGAAGCAGAAATCAGGGACACCAAAGTTTACAAAGAGTTGCTTTGACAATGTGTGTGTGTGTGTGTGTGTGTGTGTGTGTGTGTGTGTGTGTGTGTGTGTGTGTGTGTGTGTGTGTGTGTGTGTGTGTGTGTGTGTGTGTGTGTGTGTGTGTGTGTGTGTGTGTGTGTGTGTGTGTATATGCGTGCGTGCGTGTGTAATTAATGGGAATAAGTTTGTTTTATATTACCATACAGTATAACATATGATCATTCAACTAGTCTCATGTTACCTTAACTTCTCCTTTTGATACCTAGAAACATCTACATTAAATGAATTAGTGAAAAGTGAGTTAACATTCTAATGTGAATGATGATGATTTCTAATATTGTGTCTGGTTTCATCCATCAGATGTCTGTGATCTCACACTGGACCTAAACACAGTAAACAGACTCCTCTCTCTGTCTGAGGAGAACAGGAAGGTGACAGATAAGGGAAAGTATTACCGGAAGTATCCTGATCTCCCAGAGAGATTTAAGGGCTGTAGACAGGTGCTGTGTACAGAGTGTCTGACTGGGCGCTGTTACTGGGAGGTAGAGTGGAGTGGGATAAAGGGGGCTGATATAGGAGTGACATATAAAGGAATCAACAGGAGAGGAAGGGGTGATGACTGTTGTCTTGGATACAATGACAAGTCCTGGAGT